>NW_015160244.1:0-16424 GCF_001447785.1 Gekko japonicus
AAATTTTCGGAAATTTTACATCTCTACCCCTCACCCCCAAAAATGGAGGGGTGGGAGCTCCACTATAAATTGCACAGATGGGGAACCTGTGCTTTTAATCCCAGGTGCATGAGGGCTAGTTGTGGTTACTCAGGAGAAGAGGGTTGGATTTATACCCCGCCCTTCACTACCCGAAGGAATCTCAGAGCGGCCTACAAACTCCTTTCCCTTCCCCTCCCCACAACAGACACCCTGTGAGCTATACTCCCTCTAAACTAAGGAGTCTTGTGAGCAATATTTCCACTTTGTGAGCTACTGGCATTAAGGCTGTGAGTGAGCGATTTGGCTACTGCATAAATCAGTTTGCTCTGGGGCCATCCTTCCCGAGCTAAGACAAAAATCTGTGAGCTGGAGGGTAAAAAACTGTGAGCTAGCTCTCACACTAACTCAGCTTAGCGGGAACGCTGCCTGTGTGAAGGAGATGCCACTGAGAGAGCTCTTTCGAGGACTGCTCCTGAGAGAACAGCTCTGAAAGAACTTGTGACTGACCCAAGGTCACCCCAGCAGCTGCATGTGGAGTGGGGAATCAAACCCAGTTCTCCCAGATTAGAGTCCACACTTCTAACCACTACACCAAACTGGCTCTGAAGGTAAGGTGGTATTCTAGAGTTCTCCAACATAGCGCCCACTGAGCTTTTCACAACGTGGGTTGGGGCCGTTGTAAGGCTGGTCTTGTTGCTGGCTTCCCTCCTTCAAGTGAGAGAGTTTTCCACCGGAGGATGAGGAGGCCTGATAAGCAACTGCGGCTTTCCTGAGTCAATGCGCAGCTCCCTTCTCCCTTCAGGATTTCATTCTCCCCTGGAGGTGTGAGGAGGGCGGCCTTCTTCTTGCAGAAGCCTTTTTTGGGACGGCACTCCCCCCTCAAAATTCCAAAGAGGCCGAAAGAGGCCCATAGCCTCAAAAAGGTTGGGAAGCCTTGTGATACACTCTGCACCTGCTCAGAGGCTCTCCAGTTGTGAACACGCACGTGCCAGGGCTCAGGCCTGTTTTTGAAACTGCATTCCACTGCCGAGTGTGTTTGTTAACACCAGGACCCAGCGTGTAACATCTGGGCGGGGAACGGGCGGGTGTGCCAAAGCAGGCACTCACCTGGACTGCCACTCCAAAATTATTGCCGTCTTCAATCCGTGGAACCTGGAGCTGCAGCCACAGAGAGATCTGGGGAAAGGAGGACACCCGATTAACATGTGTCATTGTGTGGACTGGCACACGTGTACACCACTGTGTGGGGTGTGGCCCACATCCTCCAAGGGCCTTACCACATTCATCTTCTCCTTGGTGCCCTGGATCTCTGGCTTGACGCGGTTCAGGAGGGCCGTGATCTTCTCGTTGTGGGCTACGGGGCCGCAGGGGGGCGCTGGGAGAGACAGAGAACACTTAGGAGGACCAAAATAGGGCTCCTGTCAGCAGCTGCTAGCCATGGGGACTCAAGGGAACCTCCACGTTTAGAGGCAGTTAACCTCTGAATCCCAGTGCCGAGAAGAAGAGGAAGAGAAGAGATTGGATTTATACCCTGCCCTTCACTACCCAAACTCCTTTCCCTTCCCCTCCCCACAACAGACACCCTGTGAGGTAGGTGGGGCTGAGAGAGCTCTTGACAGAAACTGCTCTTTTTTCAAGAGCTCTTTTTTTTCATAGCTCTTATCAGAACTATGGCTTGCCCAAGGTCATCCAGCAGGTACAAGTGGAGGAATGGGGAATCAAACCCGGTTCTCCCAGATTAGAGTCCGCGCGCTTAACCACTACACTACAAACTGGCTCTCAGGGGAAGGCCTCGGCCTTTATGCCCTCTTGTCGGCCCTCCAGAGGAACTGGCTGGCCCCTGTGTGAGACAGGATGCGGGACTAGATGGACCCTCACTGATCTGATCCAGCAGGGCTCTTCCAATGTTCTTATCAGGGGAAGGCCTCGGCCTCCCTGCCCTGTTGTTGGCCCTCCAGAGGAACTGGCTGGCCCCTGTGTGAGATGGGATGTGGGACTCGATGGATCCCTGGTCTGACCCAGCAGGCTCTTCGGATGTTCTTGTGTTCCTCAGCGACAGGGGTGGGGGACGCCAGCCTCCCTAGGTCCACCAGTGTCTCCCCGTCAGCCTGCCAAACTTCGCTCTCCTCTCTGTGCACCTCACACCTACCACCAGGAGTTGCCGCTATTTCTTTGGACAACCACGGCAGCCACAAGGTAGACCAGGAGTTGCCTCATTAAGAACTGCTCGACAGGCGAGAACATAATGCATGGGACATGACACGGAGGTGAGGAAACTGAATCTGTTGCATTTCTTCCTGCCGGGTGCCAAAGATAGCACTCCTAACAGGCTTGCCAATCGCTGTGGTGGAAAATGAGCATGGGAGCATCAAGAGCCTCCCGCCCTCCCTTGCGCCTAAGCACCATCCCTCTCCCCTGACCCAGATGTTCCTTCCTGCATCCATCTCCTTCCCTCCCATCGCTAAGACAAAGTTCTGTGGAGGAGGGAGGGGGCCCTTTTGGTCAGGCCAAGGATCCAGGGCCGGGATTCAGCTGCTAGGCCTCTGACCAGGGGTCATTTCCTGCAGGGGCGCACTCCGGCAGTAAAGAGCCCAGGGGGCTGGCACATGCAACAAGCCCCACCCCCTGCTCCCAGCAGCCCTGTCAGAGCGAGAAGCAGCCAGGTAAGTTGCAGAGCTCTCCCTGGCCCCCCGGTCCAAAACAGTCAAGTGGCACCTTTAAGACCAAGTTTTATTCAGGTACAAGCTCTCCCTCCTCTGCAGATCTGCATGTCCCCCCCCCCCAATAGCTGGCAATCCAAAACAGTCCAGCGGAGCCTGAGCGGTGGGTGTTGCCTTCTGACACGCTTCTGGTGATGTCAGGAGGTGTTGCATATGCAAACGAGTTATGCTAATGAGCTGTGGTAATGAGCTCCTGCACCTCTTTTCTTACGAAATGACCCCTGCCTCTGAAGAACATTTCAGCTTTCTAGGTAGTTTACAACAGGGGTCCCAGTGTGGTGCTGTCAGGTGCCCAGGCACCCACTGACACCTTTCCTGGTGCCCCGCCAAGTGTTTTTAGAAAGTGGGCAGAGCCGGACGAGACTTTTGCCCAGCAAGCCTTCTTATCGGCCATTGGAGTTTTGATTGGCTGTGCCGATTTTTTTTTGTTAAGTTGCTTTGGCAGGAGCTGCCACCACAGCGCAAGAAGGTAAGCCGCGGCAGCCATTTTGTGTCTGGCTCCTCCTCCCCTAGCAGCCATTTTGTGTCAGAATTCCAAAGGTGCCGGCGGTCTCAGAAAGGTTGAGGGCCCTTGGTCTAGAAGTACGCTCCTCATGGGAGGGGTGTGTCCAACTTCTGCCTGCCGCACCTGTGGATGGCAAAACCCCCAAATGTTGCCCTTCCAGACCCCCCTCATAATTCCGAGCCCTCCCTCAGTACCTTTATCCTCATCGTCTGATTTCTTGGAATCCTTCTCTTTCTTCCCATCGTCTTCCTTCTGTGCCACGAAAGAGTCATGAAGAGAAAAATAAGCTGCAAATCGCCACATCCATATATTGATGCATCCCTCAGTTAAACAAAACAGCCAAGCAAGAGATTTAACCCATAAACAGAGTCAACCTTTTCTACCAGTGTTATCCTGCGCTCCCCTTTGAGGTCTTCCGAAGGATGCCCGAGGTTCACCCTCCATTTTGCCCCCTCAACCACCACCCCGTGAGGGAGGCTAGTTTGAGAGAGAGTAACTGACCCAAGGTCACCCAGTCTGCAAAATGACTAAGCGGGGATTCGAATCTCCCTGCAAAAAATGTAGTCAAAGGGTCTTAAATACACATTTAAGTACTAATTTAAAAGAGAACTTTTAAAAAATGATGTATTGATGGCTATATGCCTCCAGAAAAATTAGCTAAAATAAAAATATTTTGAGTAAATGCTGGAAAGGTGACCAACAAGAAGGGACATTTTATCATTTATGGTGGACATGTACTAAAGCTAGAAAATTTTGGATACAGATACATTCTGTAATTCAGAAAAATTTAAAGACTAATATACAATTGAAAACAGAGGCTTTTTGTTTGGGATTAATGGATGGTCAATTAGAAAGAACACATGAAACTTTATTTTTGTACATGACAGCAGTGAAAAGACCACTTATATGCTCAGAAATGGATATCTGCAGTAATACCTACAACAGAAGAACAGAATGGTGAAGATGATGGAATTAGCGGAGATGGCTAAACTTCTGTGATTAGAGAAAAGACTTTAAATACATTTATAACTAAGTGGAAACCTCTGATGGACTTTTTGCAGGAAATGGAAAAAATGAACTGATGATTTATGGATTTGAAGAAGAGGGTGAGAAATTAGATATAGCTAAAAGAGAGGGTTTTTTCATTTATGGATTTATAGAGAGTAAACAGAGAATTAAGATGTACCAGTTGTAGACGAGAATCGAAATATAGTCTCCCTTTTTCCTGTCTTCTTTTTTCTCCTTTTGTGTTTTTTTAACATATTTTCATGAAAAGCTTAATAAAAATTTTAAATTCAGCAATCCAGATGAGAAGAGGAGGAGGAGGTTGGATTCATACTCCGCCCTTCACTACCCGAAGGAGTCTCAGAGCGACTTACAATCTCCTTTCCCTTCCCCTCCCCACAACAGACACCCTGTGAGGAAGGTGGGGCTGAGAGAGCTCTCCCGGGAACTGACCTTGAGAGAACAGCTCTGAGAGAACTTGTAACTGACCCAAGGTCACACCAGCAGCTGCATGTGGAGGAGTGGGGGAATCAAACCCGGTTTGCCCAGATTAGAGTCACGCGCTTCTAACCACTACACCAAACTGGCTCTTTTCCCAAGTCACAACTTGGCAAGCAATCCCACATACCAGGAGTCCCCAACTTGGTTCTCACAGGCACCATGATGCCCACCAACACCTTGTCTGACACCTGCCAAGTGTTTTTTAGAAAAGTGGGCCGGGTAGGGATTTTGCCCAACCAGGGGTCCTGATTGGCCATTGGAGATCTGATTGGCTGAGCACAAAATGAAATACGGACACACACAAACGCAGAGAGAAGCATACAGTCTCCATGAAAACACAACCAAAAAGTGAATGCGTCTGCTCCTCCGCCCTGAAGAAAGAAAATAATTTAAAAGTAATTGCAGGGAGGACAGAGAGGGAGAGATCAGCCTCTTTCTGCTACACACCGAGAAACAGGAGCGGGGGAGAAAATACGGGTGAAAGAGATGCCCACCCCCCCACAGCTCCTGGCTTTTCCTGGCGGGGGCAAGGAGAGTCAAATGAAGGAACACTGCTTCAGAGCAGAGCTTAGGTCTCCAGGCAGAACAAAGCCTTCAATTAGAAGGCGGAGGTGCACGAATGAGACCACACCTTCGTGCCCCAGCTGGAGTAATGCGGTTGTGTCAAAGGCCGGAGCTGGTTCTGCCGCTGCCGCAGGCACACGGTTCGGCCTCGCCAGTTTCACAACTCAAACTGGGCATTACGTTGCGCTTTCTCCCAGGATGCTTGCAGGGGCCGCGGAGACTGCCTGGTATTTCTTTCTTTCTTTCTCCCCGGCCTAAACGGGTGACAGCAGCCACAGTGCCCTCCCCTATGCTGTATCCACACGACACCAACCCCAGGAGGTCGGTCAGGCTGAGCGTGTGTAACGGGCCCAAGGAGACCCAGTGAGTTTCCACAACAGAGGAGGGGTCTTGAACCTCGGTCTCCCAGTCAAAGAGAACTTCCTGGAAGTGCTGGGTTCAAATCCCTACTCGTGCTGCGGAAGCTCACTGGGTGACCTCGGGCCAGTCACTCTGTCAGCCTAACCGGAGCCAGTTTGGTCTCCTGGTTAAGTTGTTGTTGCTGTTCAGTCGCACAGTCGAGTCCGACTCTTCGCGACCCCATGGGCCAGATCACGCCAGGCCTTCCGGTCTTCCGCCGTCCTCTGCAGTTTGCTCAACTTCATGTTTGTTGCATCTATGACACTGTCTAACCATCCTTTGCCGTCCCCGTCTTCTTTGACCTTCAATCTTTCCCAGCATCAGGGCCTTCTTCTCCAGCGAGTGCTCCCTTCTCATTGGGTGGCCAAAGTATTTGAGCTTCAGTTTCATTATCTGGCCTTCCAGGGAACAGTCAGGGTTGATTTCTTTTAGGATTGACTGATTTGATCTTCTTGCAGTCCAAGGGACTCTCAAGAGTCTTCTCCAGCACCATAGTTCAAAGTACATGGACTCTAATCTGGGAGAACAGGGTTTGATTCCCCACTCCTCCACATGCAGCTGCTGGCGTGACCTTGGGTCAGTCACGAGTTCTCTCGGAGCTCTTCTCCTAAGAGCAGTCCTCAAAAGAGCGCTCTCAGCCCCACCTCCCTCACAGGGTGTCTGTTGTGGGGAGGGGAAGGGAAAGGAGATTGTAAGCCGCTCTGAGACTCCCAAGTGAAGGGCGGGATATAAATCCAATCTCTTCGTCTACCCTATCTCACAGGGCTGTTGTGAGGATAAAATGGACAAGAGGAGAAGGATGTAAGCGGCTATGAGTCCCCATTAGGGGCAGAAGGCATGATACAAATCAAATCGAATCAATCAATAAAACTTCCACGTAAGGAATTCCCACACAACTCCCAAGGAGATGGTTGCATGTGAAGGTGACGGCTGCCCGATTGCCACAGGGCGTGTGCAATGTTCCCTTTAAGCTGTGGAGTCTTGTGAGCAAAAATTCTACTCTGTGAGCTACTGGCATTAAAAGTTGTGAGCGAGCGATTTGGCTACTGCATAAATCAGTGTGCTCTGGAGCCATCTTTCCTGAGCTAAGACAAAAATCTGTGAGCCGGAGACTAAAAAAAACTGTGAGCTAGCTCACACTAACTCAGCTTAGAGAAAACGCATGTGTGCACTGGAGTGCGTAGGCTGAACTGGCACACAGTAACCTACCTCTGGATGCCAGCTCTTCTGCAGGGTTGAAGCCCACCAATCTGTCCCACTAGTTATGCTGTTTTCCACGGAGCAAGCAGCTTTCCCTCTGCCACTTTCTGGGACGGCTCCTTGCACCATGGAAGAGCATCGCTGTCAGCAGAACAGATCCACAGACTCCAACCCCATATACTTAAAACGCCCATGCGCCATTATTTCATCAAAAGAAACAACTGCATCTCTCAGGCGGTTTCACACAACCAAAAGACATATAAAGATGAAACTACAAACCAGCCACAAAGATGGAACTACAAACCAGCTACAAACAGGAAGCTACCGTTGGGTTTAAGATCTACCCATCTTTGTTTAAATTTGTATTGTAAAATTGTTATTGTATTTTACTGTTTTATACTTGCGTTTTTTTTTGTTATAACCTTGGCACATTGTACCCTTGTCAGCCGCCCTGAGCCTTCGGGTAGGGCGGGATATAAATCCAAGGATAAATAAATAAATTCACCAAATGCCAAATTCACCGTAAACCGTAGTAAAAAAAACAAACAAACAAGCCAGCAGCTCCAGAAGCTGGTGGCAAAGATAATGAAAAGTCACCATATAAAGGGCAGAAACCAATCCAATAAGCAAGAGAAATGGCAGTGTGGTGGTTGGAGCGTTGAACTAGAAACTGGGAGATCTGGGTTCAAAATCTGCACTCTACCTTGGAAGCTCACTGGGAGACCTTGGACCAGTCACACACTCTCAGCCTAATCTACCTCACAGGGTTGTTGTGAGGATAAAATGGAGGAAAGAAGGCCGTTAGTTGCTTTGGGTTCCTGCTGGGGGGGAAGGTGGGGTACAAAAGGCTGGAATGAAAATGAAAAGAGCCCCAGCCGCCGCCACTTCCCAAAAGAGAGGTATCACAAGAAAACAGAAACAACCAGCAATCAATTTTGCCACACGGCAAAAAAAAAAACCTTGAGCCCTCAGAGATTTGCTAGGAAAAGGGGATGAGAAAAGACAGAAGGAGGCATGAAGGAGCAACCCCCCACAGGCCTGCAGGACCCCCCGACTTACATCACCCCTTCTCAGATTTGGAAGATGAGCCCAGTTTAGAATCGAGCTTTTCCCTCCAAAAACCGGGGGTTTAGAAGAGAAGAGTTTGGATTTATACCCCGCCCTTCACTACCTGAAGGAGTCTCAGAGCGGCTTACAGTCTCCTTTCCCTTCCCCTCCCCACAACAGACAGCCTGTGAGGCAGGTGGGGCTGAGAGAGCTCTCTTGAGAACTGCCCTTGAGAGAACAGCTCTGAAAAAACTTATGACTGACCCAAGGTCACATCAGCAGCTGCATGTGGGGGAGCGTGTGTTTCCCCACCATATCCCAGTCCTACTCACTTCCTTTTTCTTCCGGCGTTCCTCATCCTTCTTGGGATCAGGGACAGGGATGTCTAGCTCAGCACGGAGAGAAATGAGGTCCGAGACATTCAGTTCGGGGTCCTGGGAGAAGAAGAAAGAGCCCCGTTGCGTACACCATTGACCTCTAGCACCGCTTATCTCGAAGAGACTACTGCTCAATAAACCTCTGGCCTGCCACTGCACACCAAATTTCCGACTTACCCATGTCAACTTCCCCCAAAACCCACTCCCTCCCCCTTCCCAGTACCAAAGGAAACACTGCTTAGTGATTAAAAGATGGCATTCACTACCGGAAGATGTAGCGATGGCCCCAGGAATAAAGAGTTTAAAGAGGGGATTAGATAGATAGATGGAGGATAAGTCTATCAAGGGCTACTAGCCATGGTGACTGAGAAGAACCTCCACATTCAGACGCACGAAACCCCTGAATCCCAGAGCCAGGAGGCAACATCAGGAGAAGGGCTTGGCCTCTCTGCCCTGCTGTTGGCCCTCCAGAGGAACTTGTCAGCCACAGTGTGAAACAGGATGCTGGACTAGATGGAGCCTCACTGCTCTGATCCAGCAGGGCTCCTCTGATGTTCTTTTGAAGACCTTGGCCTCTCTGCCCTGTTGTTGGCCCTCCAGAGGAACTGGCTGGACACTGTGTGAGGCAGGATGCTGGACTAGATGGAGCCTCACTGCTCTGATCCAGCAGGGCCCTTCTGATGCTCTTCTCAGGGGAAGGCCTCAGCCTCTCTGCCCTGTCGTTGGCCCTCCGGAGGAACTGGCTGGCCCCTGTGTGAGACAGGATGCTGGACTAGATGGACCCTCACTGGTCTGATCCAGCAGGGCTCCTCTGATGTTCTTATAAGCCTCAAGCTAAACTTCTACTTTCTCAGATGTGGATTTCAAACTGTGGGAGTCCCACCCACAGTCCTCTCACTTGAAAGAACCTGCATTACATCCTCAGAACCTGAAATATATCCGAGATCCGACATTCTCCAAAAACCGTCTCCAGTTATACTTACTGATGGGTGCAAAGTTGGGGGGCGGAATGCTAAAACCCTTTTCATCCTGTACCAATCCCAACACAGTTTCTTCTCGACAGGGGCTAGGATCCCTGGGGCCAAAGTTTCCTTCCGGCTGCAGCCTCACTTGCCAACCTCCAGTTGGGGCCTGGAGACTCCTGGAATTACAACGCACCTCCAGACTACAGAGATCAGTTCCCCCCAGTAGAAATTGGCTGCTTTGGAGAGTGGACTCTATACTATAATATCCCACTGCATTCCCACTGTGGTTGCCAACTTGCAGGTGGTGGCCGGAGAGCTCCCACTGTGACACCTGATCTCCAGGTGACACAGATCAGTTCTGGAGAAAATGGTTGCTTTGGAAGGTGGGACTCAATGGCACTGTACCCAACTGACGTCTTCACCCCAAGATCTCCAGGAATTTCCCAACCTGTAGCTGGTAACCCTAAGTCCTACCCCTCCCCAAACCCCACCCCAAATCTACAAAAATTTCCTAACTCAGAGGGGCAACCCTCCCACCCCACAGCAATATCCCCCCTTCCTTGTACCCACCGTGTCCCGGTCCCGCCCCTTGCGCTTACAGGCGTTCAGACACATGGTGTTCCCCCCTCGCCAGGCCCTCGGCCTCCCCCCCCCTTTCTTCTCCAGCCTTCCTTAAAAGCACTTTGCCGAGACATCCACCCCAACACCCACGCCAGCAGGCTCACCTTCAAAAAATTATTTAGCTCCACAATCTTTTCTGGGAAACGCTGGGCAACAAGTTCTTCAGCCTTGAGGGTTGGGGAGAGAATGGGGGTGGGGAAGTGAGTTAAAAAGCATCCAGGTTAGGACTTCATAGAAGCAAAAACTCTACCAAACTTTTAAAAAAATTGATGCCAATTTGCACTGGATCACACTGAAACACACAAAAAAGGTACCGCTCCAGTGAAGCCTAAAATCTTGGCAAAGAAGCTTCTCTTTGGTTTCCTGCAGACTGAGAAATACCCTCTTTGCATGCTCAGAGGCACTCCTGTTTTCATTTGCTCACGGGTTTCAGGCTGGAACTGGAGGACTAGAAACTGGTGGGGTTCCCAGCTTCTGGGGCCGGCAGACCAAGTTCTGCTCCCTCCCCTTTTGGGGGTCTAGGGTCTGAAAATCCTCCCCTAATGCAAAATTCCCAAGTTTTAATGGGGGGGGGGGCACTGCCAGAGAAAGTTGTGTCCATCTCACCTGAGCACAGAGGTTCTTCCTGAAGGATTCCACCTGCAAAGGGAAGGGAACCAGAGAAAGAGAAACATGAAACTCCGAAAGATGAAAGTTGCACTGCACCAGACAATGGTGTGCCTGGGCAGTGCGCCAGCCGCCCCCCCTCCGTGCCCCGGTGTCACCCGATCCTCCACACACCTGTTCTCTGCACCGCTCGGTCTGCAATTTGACAAGCCACAACACAGAGTGCCAACCCGGCCCCTTGCTTCTCTCCAACCCCATATCTGTGCCCCCCCAGTGTTCCCTCTAAGCTGAGTTAGTGTGAGCCAGCTCACAGGTTTTTAGCCTCCAGCTCACACATTTTCGTTTCAGCTCAGAGAGTAGCCAAATCGCTCGCTCACAACTTTAATGCCAGTAGCTCACAAAGTAGAATTTTTGCTCACAGGACTCCACAGCTTAGAGGGAACATTGCACCCCCCCTACACAATTTTTTGGGGGGAGAGGAGGAGAGTAAGAAAACAACGTTCTCTGTGCCAGGCGGGAGCCAACCCTCCCTGAGCCCGCCCTGGCAGGGAGGACGGAATATAAATCTAATAAATAAACAGATACACTTGGAGACCCCAAACCTCCCCCTGCCTGCCCCCCCTTGACAACCCCCCCCCCCACCCCATTCTGCCTGTCGCAGCAACGTTGGCCGGGCAGAAGCCCCGCCGGAGGGAGTCAGCTGGATCAAGGGGAGACGCCCCCCACCCCCGGTCCTCCTTACCTGGGCTTGGCGCTCGGGGGAGATGTGCAAGGTGTCGGCCATGGTCCCGGGTTGCAGCAGCGCAGGCGGCGAGCGAGCCGAACCCCGAAAGCCCGACGGCGGCGCGGCTCCGGGAAGCGGGGAGAAGCTGGCCCGTCACGCCTCAAAGCGAAAATGAAAGGGAAGGGGAGGAGAGGAGAGGAGAGAGAGCCGCCCCGGCAGGGACTTCCCGTGGGAGGAGGCGGGCGAGGCGAGGCGGGCAGGCCGCCATCCGAAAGGGGCAGCCGCCCACCGAGCCCCCCGCCTTCTTGCGCCTTCGAGCAGCGTGGAAGAGAAAACGCCTCCCGTGGACGTTCATTTATGGC
Source organism: Gekko japonicus (assembly GCF_001447785.1). Classification (NCBI taxonomy): domain Eukaryota; kingdom Metazoa; phylum Chordata; class Lepidosauria; order Squamata; family Gekkonidae; genus Gekko; species Gekko japonicus. Next base: position 11,618 of record NW_015160244.1, read on the forward strand.
CTAAAGGTGGTGAAAGCACGTGGTTTCCCACCGTGCCCTTTGTGCGGGCCGCGTGGAGTACATCTATTGGGTTCCTCCCCGTCCTCACAACAGCCCTGCAAGGTGGGCTGGGCGAAGAGCAACTGGGGGACCCCGTTTTATAGGGTTGCCAGCTCCAGGTTGGGAAGTACCTGGAGATTTGGGGGGGGTGGAGCCCGAATAGGGTGGGGTTCGGGGCATAATGTCATAGAGTCCCGCTTCCACATTTTCCCATTTTCCTCCAGGCCAGGGGATCTCTCTTGCCTGGAGACCAGGTGTGAGTCAAGGCTCCCTCTAAGCTGTGGAGTCCTGTGAGCAAAAATTCTACTTTTTTTTTTTAACACACAATTTTATTAGGATATATCATTAAGTCAAGTTATATCACCTTACAAACTATCATATATCCTTTTCTCCTACTTACCCACCCCTTCTGACTTCCCACAGTGCTCCAACCTCCAGCCCAAATCTTGTATTCAAAAAATTCTGCTTTGTGAGGCTCCTGGCATTCAAGTGGTGAGCGAGCGATTGGGCTGCTGCATAAATCAGTTTGCTCTGGAGCCCTCTTTCCTGAGCTAAGACAGAAATGTGTGAGCCAGAAGCTTAAAAAAAAACTGTGAGCGAGCTCACACGAACTCAGAGGGAACACTGGGTGTGATAGCAGGAGGTATCCAGTCACCGCCTGGAGGTTGGCAGCCCTACCCCATCACCCAGTGAATTTCGTGGCAGAAGGGGGATTGGAACCCAGTTCTCCCTTGCCCAGGGCAGAGGGGTGATTCAAACTCAGCTCTCCCTTGTGTGAGGGCAGGGGGCGGAATCCAAGCCCAGCTCCCCCCCCCCCTTGGACCAGGGTAGAGGGGGAGTTTGACCCCCAACTCTCCCTCACAAGTGGGTGGAGGTGGTGTGCCTCTGAGCAGGCACGGCCTGAACTAGCCCTGGCATGATCCGGGGTGAAGCAGCCATATTGCAGCAAGAGCTTCTGCTGTGCCAGGAAATGGAGGGTGTGATTACCAAGAGATAGCGCCACACCTGCGCCAGACGGCTGAGCTTGCAAGGAGTCCTTCAAGGCTGTGAGCCTGAAATATCTCGTCGGTTCTTGCCTCCTCACGAGGAGCTGTTTACACTAACGCCACGCGGGATTCGGGTGCAGAGTTCCAGAGTCTTAAATGTGCCCCCCAAAAAGGGAACCATCTTTGGTTGGCCTGAGACCTGCAGAGGTGACACAACTCTCATCAACCCAAACAGGTCGGCCTGGTCTCCAACCCACGCAGCCCAGTCGACGCTCGTTTTTCTCTCTCTTCAAAGCAAACGGGCCCATCCCTCCGGAAAAACGATCCACAAACGCCAGCTTGTGTTGGCTCACGATGAAGGACATGCACTCTGTGCAAGTTCAGAGTCACCCTTGTGCCACCATGGGCGGCACTCGGAAAAGGAACGGGGGCCCAACATGTGGGCGCCAAGCGATCCTCTCTCTGCCTCAGGCATGAGGCCTGTTCCTTGACTTCTGTCCCTCAGAATCGCTGATCCTACTTTATGGGAGCCAAAAACAAGAAAATCCACAGAATACCACATATTGGGACCTGTGAGGTACATTATCAGTGCTGCCTCCTCTCAGCTCTGGTCAGTAAACCTCTGGGGCAGTGCAGAGACGCATCTTGTCACGCCTGCACATTCTTGGACATAAACACTGCTCACGCTGCCATGTTAATTCCTGAGTTACCTTGTTTTGGTGGCAACATAATCTCCAGTGGCCAATCAGAAAGCCTGCTGGACAAAAGCCCCACCCACTTTCTAAAAACACTTGGTGGCAGTGGGCGCAGCCACAAAATGGCTGCTGCTACTTGCCTTCGGTTACCCAGTGAAGATCCTTGTGCTGTGGTGGCAGCGGTCGCCTAAGCAAGTTCTCTACAGATCTGCACAGCCTATTGTATCGGGCTAATCACTACTGAAATGAAACTGAAGCTCAAATACTTTGGCCACCCAATGAGAAGGGAGCATTCACTGGAGAAGACCCTGATGCTGGGAAAGATTGAAGGTCAAAGAAGACGGGGACGGCAAAGGATCAGATGGTTAGACAGTGTCATAGATGCAACGAACATGAAATTGAGCAAACTTCAGAGGACGGCGGAAGACAGGAAGGGCTGGCGTGATCTGGTCCATGGGGTCGCGGAGAGTCGGACTCGACTATGCGACTGAACAACAACAACAATCACTACCCATGATGAGCAAAAGCTGGGCTTTGTCCACTTTCTAAAAACACACGGCAGGCTCCAGACAAGGCGTTAGTGGATGTCACGGCGCCCATGGGCACCCCGTTGGGGAACCGTGCTGTACCGGATAAATTGCCAAATTGTGACTCCGGGAGACCTGGATTCAGAAGAGGAGGAGATTGGATTTATGCCCCGCCCTTCACTACCCAAAGGAGTCTCAGAGTACAATCCCTTCCCCTCCCCACAACAGGTACCTTGTGAGGTAGGTGGGGCCGAGAGAGCCCTGAGAGAACTGCCCTTGAGAGAACAGCTCTGAAAGACCTTCTGGCTGACCCAAGGTCACACCGGCAGCTGCAGGTGGAGGAGTGGGGAATCAAACCTGGTTCTCCCAGATTAGATTAGAGTCCGTGCTCTTAACCACTACTCAGTCAAAGCTTACCCTGCTCAGTCCTTCTGCTGACTGGGCAACCTTGGGTCAGTCACTGTCCCTCAACCTAACTTTCCTCACAAGGTAGTAATTGAGGGGATACTACGTTGTGGCCCCTGGCATAAGGTAATTTTTTTAAAGTAGGACTTTAAATCCTCTTGCGCTTTAACCCAGCAGAAAACAAGTTGCCCGCTAATCAAGGAGTATCCCAAAAGCTCTGGACAAGTGGTAGTAAGGAAGGCAGGAGTGATGATCCAGAAACTGAGCGGGAGTATCCAAAAGCATGAATCCTCCATGCCAAACTATACAAAGCTTTCCCGCTAGAAACCCAGAGATCCAGGGAAGGCTAGAAAACTAGCATGGTAGAGAGGGTCTACGGGCACAGGATGGAGGGCGCAACCACAAGATGGCTGCCAATAGAGGCGGAGTCAACTGCAAAATGTCAGAGAATAAGATTAAGCACAACTCAAACAGGAAACTTTCAACATCTTCAAGCAGAAGCTCTGTTTAACAGGATGCCCTTTGAGCATATTGTTTAAAAATACTTTCTTCTGCGCACAGAGATTACCTCTCGTTACTGTGTGCTGTGGTAGGCGCTGATGCTGAGGTAACTTTCTGCACCAGTGGATCAGATCTCCAGTGGCCAATCAGAAAGCCTGCTGGACAAAAGCCCCACCCACTTTCTAAAAACACTTGGTGGCAGCCGCTGATGCCGAGGTAACTTTCGGCACCAGTGGAGCAGACCTCCAGTGGCCAATCAGAAAGCCTGCTGGACAAAAGCCCCACCCACTTTCTAAAAACACTTGGTGGCAGCCACTGATGCCGAGGTAACTTTCTGCACCAGTGGAGCAGACCTCCAGTGGCCAGTCAGAAAGCCTGCTGGACAAAAGCCCCACCCACTTTCTAAAAACACTTGGTGGCAGCCACTGATGCCGAGGTAACTTTCTGCACCAGTGGAGCAGACCTCCAGTGGCCAGTCAGAAAGCCTGCTGGACAAAAGCCCCACCCACTTTCTAAAAACACTTGGTGAGCCCCCTGGCGCCCACCGGCACTGTGTTGGGGACCCCTGGACTACGTGCAGGGAGCCTGGGTGAAGCCGCTTTCAACGGCAGGCCCCAGTCCTGCTTGTCAGTCTGACCCATTGCTGCTCCGATCCAGATTGACCCCCTCACGGCAGTTTCAGGCTGAGGCCCAGTTATCATACCCACCCCTTCCCTCAATTCCCCCCCCTAATAAAACACACTAATAAAGCACAGCTCAAAGGATCTCGTTTTTATTTGCCTCTCAAGCCAAGTGGTTCTTTCACAACCCCCTTTCCGGCCCCTGGACCCCCCCCTCAAGTTGTGCTCAGTTCCGCTTCTTCCCCTCCCCAGGACCCGTTTTGAGGAACAGGCCCGCCCCGGGCCTCCCCGGAGACCAAGAGCAGCGGTACCAGACCCGGTAGGTGAGGTACCAGCAGAGGGTGGCGATGGCCGCCCCCACCACCTTGTGGCTGTATTCGTAAAGGTACACCACGGTGCAAGCCAAGAGGAAGTTCCACAGGGCGAGGAGGAGGACGTTGAGGAGGAAGATGAGGCGCAGGGGGACGCCGGCGGGGTGGCCCTGGGCCAGGTAGCGCCGGAAGACGGCAGTCTCCTCCACCATGAGGAGGCAGCAGAAAGTGAGGAGGAAGGTGTGGCCGGACACGTCGTAGCCGTGCCACTGGTGGCCCTCGTGGAGGCAGGTCCACTTGTCTGTCAGGTTGTTCACCAAGAAGCCCTCGGGCACGGGGTCGAAGCAGTAGCCGGTGAGGTTCTCGATGAGCAGGAAGGTCTCCGTGGCCCCCAGCCAGAGCCCGGCCCCCACCGCCAGGCGGCTGAGGTGGCGCAGGGTGAGCAGCAGCCGCCGGGAGGCCAAGTAGACGACCAGGAGGATGAAGCCCCCCAGGAAGATGCACGTCCAGCCCCAGGCCGACCGGACAAACTTGCTGCAAGGAAGGGGAGAGGGGTGAGCGGGGAGGGGGCACAACACCCAGCCTGCCCCCGTGGCACTGTCTGCCCGCCTTCCCCACCAGCCTCGCCCAGGGCATTCCAGCGGGCAGAGTGCAACAAGGACGTGGTGGCTGCACCCAGGCTAAGGGAGCCCGGGCAATGGAGATGAGAGCCGGTTTGGTGGA
>NW_015160244.1:16483-17452 GCF_001447785.1 Gekko japonicus
GACTCTAATCTGGGAGAACCGGGTTTGATTCCCCACTCCTCCACTTGCACCTGGCTGGATGACCTTGGGCAAGCCACAGTTCTGACAAGAGCTGTTCTTGAAAAAGAGCCGTTTCTGTCTGAGCTCTCTCAGCCCTGCCTACCTCACCGGGTGTCTGTTGTGGAGAGGGGAAGGGAAAGGAAAGGAGTTTGTAAGCTGCTCTGAGACTCCTTTGGGTAGTGAAGGGAGGGATATAAACCCAATTTCCTCTTCTTCTTCTTCCCTCTAAGCTAACTTAGTGTGAGCTAGCTCACAGTTCTTTAGCCTCCGGCTCACACATTTTTGTCTTGGCTCAGGAAGGAGCACACTAAATTATGCAGCAGCCAAATGGCTGGCTCACAACTTTAATGCTGGCAGCTCACAAAGTAGAATTTTTACTCACAAGACTCTACAGCTTAGAGGGAGCATGTCTGTTGTGGGGAGGGGAAGGGAAAGGAGTTTGTAAGCCGCTCTGAGACTCTGAGTGGAGGGCAGGGTATAAATCCAGTCTCTCCTTCATCATGGGAACCCCAAAGTGGGGCCGCAGCAGACAAGCAGAGTTGCAGGCCCTGCCCAGCCCCACAAGGCACAGGCAGTCAAAGCCCATAAAAGGAAGACCCACCGTAGTTATTTACTTTATCTACATCCTGCCATCGTCCCCCAGAGCGGCTTGCATTACTCCTTCTCTCCTCCATTTTATCCTCCCAACAGCGCTGGGGGGGTGGGGGTAGAGAGGAGGCTGAGAGCCTGTGACTGGCCCAAGGTCGCCCAATGAGCTTCTATGGTTTTGTGGGGATTCAACCTGCGTCTCCCAGATCCTCGTCCGGCACCCTGACCACTACGCCGTGCCAGCTCTCCTCACTATTCGAGCACAAGCCCCCCTGCCAGAATTGACAAGACCCCCAAGTCCTTAAGGAGAACCAACGCTACTCGACGTTTTGTGGAATTCCA
>NW_015160244.1:17837-19164 GCF_001447785.1 Gekko japonicus
GTGGAGGAGTGGGGAATCAAACCCGGTTCTCCCAGATTAGAGTCCGCGCACTTCACCACGACACCAAACTGGCTGAACGGCACCACTTAACCGATACACCAGAGGCTGAACGGCAGCCACTGACCCAGAATATTCTCCGGCTTAAACGGGGAAGCGCCGCTGGAACGCCCCCCGTTCCCACCCCCGCTGCCCTGCCTGGCGGACTCACATGTTAAAGAAGTTGTGATGGTTGGCAAAGATGGCCCGCGGGTTCACGTAAAACTGGAGCAAGGGCCCGAAGATGACCACGGCGGCCAGCCACAGGTGGTACGCCCGGCGGAGGCAGGGCACTCCCAGCAGCCAAGCGAGCTGGTTGCTCCAGAAGCGCACCAGGCCCCAGCAAAGGGCCTGGGCCCAGCCGGCCACCGTGGCCAGGCGGGAGGAAGGCTTCTTGACCCCGGATCCCTCCGCCATCCCCCTGGGTTAGCCCACCCGCAGGCCTCCGAAAGACCCTCCCCTCCTCCGTCCGGGGAGGAAAGGGAAAGGGGAAAATTAAAGACGAAGCATCGCTCAGAACTGACTGACGCTTGACGACAGCTGCTGGGATCATATCCGAGTTTGGCAGGGACAGCTGATGGGGAGTGGGAGGGAGGAGACGGAGGGCGGAGCAAACAAATCCGCGGGGGGGGGGGACATGGACGGACTGTGTTTAAAAGCTCCCCTGCTACTACTCCTTTCTCAGACTCTGACGTTGAACTGCTGGAATCACTTGAAGAGTTATCTTTTATTGACACAGACAGTAGTTTGCACAGGTGCTCTCTCAGGAGGAAAGTGGGGGGGGACCCCCAAAAGAGGGGCACCCCCCCCATGAGCTCTCATACAGACGGCCCGGATTGTGTGTGGGGCCTGAGCAACTGTTCAGATGCAGAAATTTAATCAAGGCCTTCCCGGTCTTTCCCAAGTTTAGAAAACAAGAATCTCTATATGTTTTTCTTTACAAAAATTAGGGTGCCAGAAGGAGGCCCTGCAGAGGACTCCCCCCCCCAGTCCCACCCTGATTATATCCATAGTGGGGCAGGGGAACAGCTTTAACAACTCCAACAAGTCACATCAGGGGCTACTTCCCAATGTACCCCCCCAAAAAAACCTAGTACATACAATTTCCCCTCCTTCGCCTCATTAGGAAGGGGGGTGCGACGGAGGAAAATTCCCCTCCCTGCTCGAAAAGAGAGCCGCCGTATGTGCCGCCCTCGCAGGGGGAGAGGAGGAAGGTGCAGGACCGAAAAATGTCCTCGGGGAGGGATCCCAGCGGGCAATTCAAAGGGCAACGGGGGGGGGGGGGCGGGGT
>NW_015160244.1:19221-34402 GCF_001447785.1 Gekko japonicus
GGTGGGGACACGCCTCGGGGGGGGGGGGAGAGCCCCTTGCCAGCCCAACTGGCCCCTCGCTGCAACCCAGAAACTCTGCCCTTTCTCTCCCCTGCTCCCTGACTGTATAAAAGCTCACACACAAGCAAGTGCAGCAGGCGATGCACACACCAGCCACCCCCACTGTGGCAGGGACGTCCCTCGAAGGATCGAGTGTCCGCAAGCCTTGAGCCCGACTGGAGGAAATGTGCCAAGGGAGCTGCCCCCGTCTCCCTCTGGGGGGCATCTCACCCAGTGACTCCCACACACCACCTGTGGCTGGGCACCAGGGCGGAATGGGACTCTTGGGAAAGCGCCGACCCTACTTGGCGGTTCTGTCCCAGCCGGGAAAAGTTTCCCCACCCTTATGGTCCCCGTTCCTGAGCGGCTGACCTGACGCCTGCGAAGGAACGGAAGGATCCGGCCGCCCTGCTGGACTGGCCAGCCCATCGCAGCCCAGCTTCATCCAGAGCGAGAGAGGCCCGCCCCCCCACCTTCTGCTCCCCCCAAAGCAAGCCACAGCCCACCGCAGGCAGGGCTGTTCCGTTTCGTCCCTGTTCATAATTTCCCACCCCATCCTATTACAAAAAACAGCAGACCGGGAAACAGAGAGGGGGACGGGAAATTTCACACACACACACACACGACCCCCGCCCGAACGTGATCTCCCGATTTCCCCTCAACCCGCTTCTAACCTAAATTTCCCCTGCTATCCCACCCCCCCCCCCCCCCAGGGTTGCTGTCATCTGATGGCTGCCGGCCCTCTCGGCCAGCCCTCGGCACATGATCTGTGAAGAGGGGCACACTGGAGCTCGCACCGCCCCCCACGAGTGTTCCTAGATCCCTCCTAACCCCCCCTCCCCCGGAAAAGTCCAAAACTGCAGTACGGTGGCCAGCAGCACAGGACGGCTACTGGTCGGAGGCTCCCGAAGAGCAGGATTTGGGGCGTGATTCTCTGTTGCTGGGGAGCTGCTGGGGGTGCCGGAAAGCGTCTTCGTCGTATTCCGTTTGGCGATATTCCCACAGCCGGAGGTTGCCGTCCCACTGTGGCCAGGAGAAAGGAATAGGGTGGTCAGTGCTCCCTCTGAGCAGTGGCGTCTTGTGAGCAAAATTTCTACTTTGTGAGCTACTGGCGTTAAAGTTGTGAGCGAGCGATCTGGCTACGGCATAAATTAGTTTAGTTTGCTCAGGAGCCCTCCTTCCTGAGCTAGGACAGAAACGTGTGAGCCGGAGGCTAAAAAAGGGTGAGCTTAGCTCACACTAACTCAGCTTAGAGGGAATACTGATGGTGGTTAAAATACTTCTGCAGGGCTCTTTACCTCTCTCAAGCCAAGCAACGGCCACATTCCAAGAGCAGGGAAAGGCAAAGGGACAGCAGGACACTGAGGCTCCAAACCACTAGATCGGGAGTCCCCAACGTGGTGCCCATAGCCACCGTGGCCCCACTGGGTGTTTTTACAAAATGGGTGGGGCTTTTGCCCAGCAAGGCTTCTGACTAGCCACTGGACATTTGATTGGCGGTGCAGATCTTTAAAAATGTTGCTTTGGCCAACCCAGCGCAAGGATATTCCCTGTGTGACCGAAGTCATGCCGCAGCAGCCATTTTGTGGCTGGCTCGGTCTCCTGCGGCAGCCATTTCGTGGCTGCGCCCACAACGCTATGCCAGCATTCCAGAGGTGACTGCAGGGCCAAAAAGGTTAGGGACCACTGCGCTAGACGGCTGCGCCCCACAAAGCTTCAGGGGCCGCCTGCCCATGTCCCAAGCAAGGCTCCCTCTAAGCTGTGGCGTCTTGTGAGCAAAAATTCCACTTTGTGAGCTACTGGCTTTAAAATTGAGCCATCTGGCCATTGCATAAATTAGTGTGCTCTGGAGCCATCCTTCCTGAGCGAAGACAAAAATGTGTGAGCCGGAGACTAAAAAATTGTGAGCTAGCTCACACTAACTCAGTTTGGAGGGAACACTGGCTCCAAAGTAGGCTGTATGCGCCAGATGGCCAATGGCACTCCTCCGGCGTCCTCCTCCAGAGAAAGGGAGGGGAGGGGAGGGTCCTGCCTGCCACCACTGGTCAGTCCCTCCTCCTCCCCTCGACACTTGCCGAACTGCTGACAATCTTCTCCTCGTAGGGGTGCCAGCTGACGTCGCGGACGCAGGCTCGATGTTCAGTCAGTTTCTTCACAATATGGCCGCTGAGGAGATCATATACTGGGGGGGAGAGGGGGAAAAAGCAGGAGAGACAAGTGTTGCCAACAGACCCCAGGGCCTATTTTGAGCTGCTCCCTCTTCACTGGCCACCCTCCAGCTCCAGAACTCACCTTTCCACCCCACCACGGATGCTAGAAAGCATCAAAGGGTCACCTACCGTCTCGGGGTCTCGGAGCCAGGAAGACCAAAACCACGCCTTTTTCTTCTTAGGAATTAACCAGGTCCACCCTGCCTTGACTGAGAACCCACATACAATTCCAAGCTCCTCCACTTTGTCCCAATATCTCAGCCACCCCTTCCCTTCACTTCACAGAGAGAAACGTCGGTTCACGCATCTGCCATATATTCCTCTGGCTCCCCCCCCCCCCGTCACCCCAGTGGAATCCATTAAATTCCATTTAAAAGGGGATTAGACAGATTCATGGAGGTCTATCAGTGGCTACTAGCGATGACGACTAAAGGGAACCTCCACATTCAGAGGCAGTACACCTCTGAATCCCAGTGCCAGGAGGCAAGATCAGGGGAAGGCCTCGGCCTGTATGTCCTGTTGTTGGCCCTCCAGAGGAACTGGTTGGTTACTGTGTGAGACGAGATGCTGGACTAGAAGGACCACTGGTCTGATCCAGCAGGGCTCTTCTTTATGTTTCCTGTAGCAAGCAAACTGATGGGTACTTTCTGGTGTCGTGGTTAGGAGTGTGGACTCTAATCTGGGAGAACCGGGTTTGGTTCCCCACTCCTCCACATGTAGCTGCTGGCGTGACCTTGGGTCAGTCACAAGTTCTCTCAGAGCTGTTCTCTCACGAGCAGTTCTCAAAAGAGCTCTCTCAGCCCTGCCTACCTCACAGGGTGTCTGCTGTGGGGAGGGGAAGGGGAAGGCGTTTGTAAGCTGCTCTGAGACTCCTTCAAGTAAGCGAAGAGAGGGGTATAAATCCAATCTCCTACTTTTAAAGTGTGGGAACTTTTTAAGCTCTCTTTGCAGCTACAAGAGCTGCAAAGAAGGACTGGATTAAAAAGGTGACTTTCAGAACACAAAATTCAGGTGGGGAGCCGAGCTGGTCTGAAGCAATATCTGATGAAGCGTGCATGCACACGAAAAGCTTATACCCTGGAGTAAACCTCATTGGTCTTAAAGGTGCCACTGGACTCAAACTTTGTTCTGTGGCTTCAAACCAACACAGCTACCCACCTGAATCCATCTTCATGGAATGCGCCACATTTAGCTCCATGGAATGGAACTCCATCAGCCTTACGAAGAAATTTGGTATCTGAAGAAGTGTGCATGCACACAAAAGCTTCTACCCAGAATAAAACTCTGGTGATCTTAAAGATGCCCCTGGACTCAAACGTTGTTGGGCTCTTTTTGTAGCAGGTACTCATTTGCATATTAAGCGACACGCCCCTAATGTAGCCAATCCTCCAAGAGCTTACAGTAGCCCCTGTAAGAAGAGCTCTGTAAGCTCTTGGAGGATTGGCTACATTAGGGGGTGTGGCCTAATATGCAAATGAGTTCCTGCTACAAAAAGAGCCCCGGGCCCAATCAAAGTATTTTGCGCTTGCACAGAATGGTGGTGATCACATGTACGCAACTGGTCCATGTGGCAGGGCGCTGCCACTCCTGCTGCATCCACGGCCCTGGACATGTGCAGTTGCCTCCCACTGACCGGTCTGTCAAAGTCAGCATTGTCCACTCAGACTGCCAGAGGCTCAAGCAGAAATCTTCCGCATCATCTGCTAACCGATCCTTTCAACTGAAGCTGCCAGGGACTGAACGCGGGGACCTTCTCCATGCCGAGCAGAGGCTGTACCCCCAAACCCACGGCCCCTCCCAGCGCAGGTCACTCACCCACCACCTTGCCCGTCGAGCAGCCGCTGTAGATGTACTGCTGCCCGGTGCTGTGGGCCGGGGAGAAACGGCAGCGGATCAGGGTGTGCAGCACTCCGTGGCCTCGGTACGTCATGAGCGAACTGTCGCCCGGGAGCTTCGACTTGCGCTGTGCTGGGGAGGGAGTGAAGACCAATCAGAGCCCCCCCTTCCTCGCGCCGTCCCCTGCCCTTCCTCCCCAGGGACGCCTGTGGTGCGCCTACCTTTCTTGGGCACCTGCTGCCAGCGGTAATCCCAGTTCTGCTGGGTGACGGCATGGCGGGACGCTTCCAGCCCCTCGCGGCCAGAGAACTTCCGCATGTCCCAAAGCTTAATGGTCTGGTCCTTGGAGTTGGAGAGGAGGTATCGGGCATCTCCCTGGTGGGGTGGGGGAGAAGAGGCCGAACAGCTGTTTAAGAGATATCCACACCCAGTCAACAACGCCCCCACAGTCTTAGAGCTCAAGTACAAGGACAGTTTGTACAGCTGAAGAACAGAGCCAGCGTGGTGGTTAACAGCATCAGGCTTGGATCTGGAAGACCCAGCTTTGAATTCCCCACTCTTGACACAGAAGCTTGCTAGGTGTCCTTGAAACAACCAACTACTGTCAAGCCTACCCCACCTCACATGGAGAGAACGATGTAAGCCGCTTTTGGTTCCCATTGGGGAGAAAGGTGGGGCAGCTCTCCTTATATATAATTCTGTTTTGGGGTGACTCTTTCCTGAACGTTCCACATGCTCCCAAATCAATTAGGTCCCTGATCTGTCACTCAGGAGGTGTGCCAATCCCCTGGCTACATCGCCTCGCCGCGTTGCCTCAGTCCCACCCACAAAACTGGCGACCAGCATCTCAGGCTTAATCTGGAGAGAGCCACCGAATGGGATGGATCCTCTCAGTTTCTGGCCACAAACAGCTCCCATTGCAATGGAAAGCCAGCAGCATTGGCCAATTACGGCTTGCACTCTTAGTGAGGGAAAGCAGCCAGGGAGGGGGAGAGACGGCCGTCTGGCCACGGAGACCATTCAATGTCACAGGGAGACAAGTCTTAAAGTCGAGCCTGTCGGAGATGAAGCAGACCGATGCGGGAGGGTTGACTTTCACCCACTGTCACTTCCCCGGGCACAGAGAGTTCCACGCGGGCGCCTCTGGTGAGGGCTGTCCTCTGACACTCCGTTGGGCGGAGGCTTCGGAGGCCAAACATGGCGGTTCCGCAGTGGTCGTCATCAGCTGCGCCAGGGTGTAGGGAGCCGGCCTGGTGGCAAGCCCATGGAAGTGGCGCCCAGCCTCTCGGTGTGCTGCAAGGCGACGGACAGGCCCAATGATCCAGCGGCCGCAGGGTAAGGAGGCAGAGGCCAACCATGCCGCTGCACTGGTCGCTGCCGCCTGCGGACAGCTGCAGGTGGCAGGGCAGGCTGCGTGCAGATGAGGACCAGCCCCATATACGAGGACGTAGCCAAGGAGGAGGGCAAAGCAGAGATCTTGCTAGCGTTCATTGTATTCCTTTTACAATGGGCTTTACTACTAGTAAATTAAATAAAGTGAACAATAATCTGTATGAATGCAGACAACAGCCATGCCTCTTTGTTGCTCTTACTAGATTCATCGGCAGCCTTCGATACAGTGGGTCATCCCATCTTATTAAGACATTTGGGAGGCAGAAGTAGGTGCCAGGATATATGTTTTGAACTGGTTTCAGTCCTTCCTTATGGGCCAGTCTCAAAAAGGGGCTATCAGAGATCAGGTGGCTCTGGAGCGAAGTCAGAGAAAGGCAAGGTATAAATGAAGTTAAAAAATACGTTTACTTCTGCAAGATAGTTAACCAGAGCAACTGGCTCACTGCAGTTCAAAAGAATCTTCATTCTTAGCTCCCTTGCTTCCCTTCTATGTGATGACCCCACCTATGTTCCTATGGTGGCTGCAGCCATGAAATTAAAAGGCACCTGCTCCTTGGGAGGAAAGCGATGGCAAACCTAGACAGCATGATAAAAAGTAGAGACATCACCCTGCCAACAAAACTCCGTATGGTCAAAGCAATGGTATTCCCAGTAATAATGTATGGCTGCGAGAGTTGGACCATAAGGAAGGCCGAGCGCCGAAGAATAGATGCTTTCAAATTATGGTGCTGGAGAAGACTCTTGAGAGTCCCTTGGACTGCAAGGAGATCGAATCAGTCAATCCTAAAGGAAATCAACCCTGACTGTTCCCTGGAAGGCCAGATACTGAAGCTGAAGCTCAAATACTTTGGCCACCAAATGAGAAGGGAGCACTCACTGGAGAAGACCCGGATGCTGGGAAAGATTGAAGGTCAAAGAAGACGGGGACGGCAAAGGATGAGATGGTTAGACAGTGTTATCAATGCAACAAATGTGGAATTGAGCTAACTCCAGAGCATGACGGAAGACAGGAGGGCCTGGCATGATGTGGTCCGTGGGGTCGCAAAGAGTCGGACTCGACTGTGCGAATGAACAACATGTTCCTTGAAGGGCCCTGAAGAGCCACTGAGAAACCAGCAGAACTCCCAGCAGCTCCTATGACGTCCTCGGAGCTTGTCGGACAGCATTCCAGGGCCTCGAGGTACACCAAAGTAGCTCTCCCCTCTAGCCTTCTGCTAGGGAGAAACCTCCATGATGGGCATCCCAGGCAATGGGATTCATTGTTAAAGCAGAGGTTGCCTCCCTTGGGGTCCTACCCCCTCGAGCAAGCAGCCAGCTTACTTTGCTGTCTATGAAGGTGATGCCATCCCGGTGGCCGGCCAGGATGCCCACCGGCTTGGGGTTGCCCTCCCTCATGGTGCGCCGGTCCCACACTTTGCAGATGGCATCGTCGCCCCCGGAGAACACGATGTGGGAACTGTTGTCGGCAAAGGCCACGGCATTCACGTCGTCTTCGTGGGACTCAATCTGCAGGAAGATGGAGGACAGAAAGCAAGTTTTACCTAGAGGACTGGCAGAGGGCCGCTGCTGTGGCAAACACTTGCAGGCAGAGTCCCCAAAGGGTATAAGCCCAGGAGCCTTTCGCCTGCTACGAGGGACAAGAAACACGCCCAGCATGGTGCAGCGGCTACAGTACTGGGCCAGGACCTAGGTTCAAGTCCCCAGTACCCCACTCTGAATCTCAGTGGGGGGAACACGGGTCAATCACTCATCCATCCTACTCCTTGCAGGATTGTCGTGAGGATAAAATGGAGGACAGTAAACCATGCATGCCAACCAGATCCCCTGGAAAGGGGCGGGGCGGGGCAGAATAAAAATGTACTGATTCTGTGAACATAAGCAGATCACGAGAAGGGAGGGCAGGAAGGGCTGCCTCAGTGCTTAGTTCTCGTGGCCCTTTTCTTACACGCCCACGGAAATGCTGATCACCACTTTTTTGGGGTCAGGAAGCAATTTTTCCCCAGGCCAGTTTGGCCGGAGAGTCTGGAGGTTTTTCGTCATCTTCTGGACGTGGAGCAGCGGTCACTGCGGGTGTGGAGGGGGAGGTCTTTGTGAATTCCCTGCCTTGTGCAGGGGGCGGGACTAGATCAGGGGTGGCCAAACTCGCTTAACGAAGAATAAACGTCAGATGTTTGAGAGCCGCAAGACATGAACAAATATTACAGACACGTTTTTATGCAATAATATGCAAAACTGCTTTTTATTAACATGAAATGAGACTGCCAGAAATAAAAGCAAAAGGGATAAAAATAGATATTGATAATGATATCTGTAGGCTTGGGGGGGGGGCCTTTGAGAACACATTTCAAGCTAAAGTTGCTTTCTTTCTCTGCTCCCCCCGCCTGAAGGTCCCAGGGAGGGGAACACTGGCTGGGGAAGGGAAGACCGACCAGGGAGGCATGCCTCCCCTTCGCTTCCCCAGCCGCCCTGCCATGTGTGGCTCCCGAGCCACAGTTTGGCCACCCCTGGACTAGATGACCCTGGAGGTACCTTCCAACTCTATGATTCTATATTGATAGTTAAAGATAAAGGCTGCCTTGCTCGAAAGCCAGTCGAGTCCGACTCTAGGGTTGCGGTGCTCATCTCAGTTTCAAAGCCGAAGAGCCAGCGCTGTCCAAAGACGTTTCCGTGGGCATGTGGCCAGCATGACTAAACACCAAGGCGCACGGAACGCTGTTACCCTCCCACCGAAGTGGTACCTATTTATCTACTTGCAATTTGTTGCTTTCGAACTGCTAGGTTGGCAGGAGCTGGAACTAGAGACGGGAGCTCACTCCGTCATGCGGCACACTCGGGTCTCGAACTGCTGAACTTCCGACCTTCCACAGCCTGCAGTTCAGCATCTTAACCACTTGAGCTTCTGGGAGCCCCTAAAGTCCCCACCCACTGTGCAGATAAGCTTACAGCCTCAGTGCACAGTTAATGGCGCGGGCCTTTCTTTTTTTCCAGCTGGCTTCTGCCAGAAGGGAAAGATTTGAGTCTGGCGGCACCTTAAAGACTAGCAGAATCTCCAGGGTACCAGCTTTCCAGAGTCCACGCTCCCTCGGCCAGCTGTGAGTAGGAACAGAAACCCCTGTAGTCCTGATATCCCAGGCAGAAGGAGGGAGGGACGTAGCAAAGGAGGGAGTCGCAGTGCAACGGGACAATATGCACACTGGACTCAGCTCGATTAGAGCAGGGGAGAAATGCTCAGAGAGAAGGGAGCGGTCGAGTGGCGTCCCAGCACCGTGCGCAATTGAATCAAACAGTTCCTCACGATACAGAGAAACCATGGAACCGTGCGCACCCAGCAGCTTGGAGAAGTGTGGTGTGCTCACAGAGATGGGAAAGAAAGAGCGGGAAGTGAAGCAGTCGACAAAAGGGTGCAGATTTCTAGAAGAGGCAAAAAAGGAAGCGAGGCCTAGGAGCGAGGAGCCACCGGGCATGAAGAGGGCCGAAGAGGACCCACTGCAAAAAGGGACACACAGTAGAGAGGCAGGCCCGAAAAGAGGCATACAGACAAACCTACCTTGAGCGTCCGCTTCTTCTGCTCCATGTCAAAGATGTAGATGCAGCCGTCGTTGGCCCTAGATCGAAAGCCAGAGTGGACTCAGTGGGAGAGGAGACATAAAAGGGGGAGCGGAGGCTGAACTCGCCAGCCCAGGCAACAGGCTGGCACGAGAGCACTCAGTCATGCGTGGCACTGGCGATGCTCCGTGAGGCACGCCAGAGAATAAAACCCTATGCTCAGAGCAACTGGAAGGAGAATGGTTGGACGGGCACGTCTACACCGGGAGGACTCTGCCAGATCAAAGGAGGGGAAAGTCTCTGGGAGGCAAATCAGCTGCTCTGATCCAAATCGGCCAGCATCCTCTTGATTAAGGATTAGGTGTGAAGAAGCAGGTGGAGCTTCACGCTGGAATTGCACAGAAGCACCCAGCCTCCTTAGACTAAAGACAGGCACCGACCTAGCCAAAGCACAAAGGCTTATATGTTGCGGCAGGGGTCCCCGGCCTTTTGGAGCCTGCAAGCACTAGCAGACGTGGTGGGCACAGCCACAAAATGACGGTCCCTGCTTACCTTCAGTCACACAGTAAAGCTCCTTGTGCTAAAGTTGGCAGCCGCTGACAAAGCAACGTTTTTTAAAAAATCTGCAAAGCCAATCAGATCTCCAGTGGCAGCCCCGGCCTGGATTGCCCAGGCCTGCCCGGTCTCGTCAGATCTCAGAAGCTAAGCAGCGTCGGCCCTGGCGAGTACGTGGATGGGAGACCTCCAAGGAATACCAGCAGTCGGGAGGCGGGGGCAGGCTTGATTCAGCCACCACTCTGAATATCCTCTAGGCCCCCAGGATGGGTCCGTCACCAGCAGTGTTCCCTCTAAGCTGAGTCAGTGTGAGCTAGCTCGCAGTTTTTTAGCCTCCGGCTCACACTTTTTCATCTTAGCTCAGGAAGGCAGGCCTCCAGAGCAATGCTCCCTCTAAGCTGTGGAGTCCTGTGAGCAACAATCCTACTTTGTGAGCTCCTGGCATTAAAGTTGTGAGCCAGCGATTGGGCTGCTGCATCAGTTAGTCTGCTCGGGAGCCCTCCTTCCTGAGCGGAGACAAAAATCTGTGAGCTGGAGGCTAAAAAACTGTGAGCTAGCTCACACTGACTCAGCTTAGAGGGAACCCTGCTCCAGAGCAAACTGATTTATGCAGTCACCAAATCGCTGGCTCACAACTTTAATGCCAGGAGGCTCACAAAGTAGAACTTTCGCTCACAAAACTCCACAGCTTAGAGGGAGGCATTGGTCACCAGAGGTCGCCATGACTTTCAAGTGTGCACACACTCACATGCACGCACGCACAAAATACAAAAAAAACCCCAACCCTCTCCAATGGCCAATCAGAAGCATTGCTAGGAAAAGTCCCTCTGGCTTCATCCTCTTTCTAAAAGCCCTTGGTGGGTCCCAGGAAAAATTTCAGTGGGCACCACGTTGGGGACCCAGCTCCTTTGTCGGAGGCTGTTTGGTCCAACTTACATAGTAGCAACCCTTGTAGGTGCTTTCTAAAATTTAGGAGACCTGGCCCATTTAAAACCTGAATGATTGTTTACCTGTTAAGAATCTGCTAAGAGACTTACAGTATTGGCTTGTAGCTCCTGAGGAAGGACCTGAAGTCCGAAACACTAATTTATACCTAGGAATAGTGTTGAAAAGTGTTGGACATCTGACTTCATTGTGGACATCTATTCCAGACTTGATTGTTATGAGAGCATCAAGGCCTACATGCTACCGGCCGAGGGGTAGTTAGGAGGAGGGACCGGGCAGGAGGCCAACTTACCCTCCCAGCACTTCCCGTCCGTCTGAGGAGACTGTGAGGGAAAAGACAGCAAAGCGGCGCTCTTCGGGCCTGGCCAAGAGGAAGAGGAAGTGAGAGGCGAACACAAGATCCCTTTTCTCCCCCCCCCCCGGGTCTCCGTGGGGCTCCCGTTACCTCAGATCCAGGGCCGTGTGGGCGTCGCTCTCGCCATAGATGTTGCCGATGTGAACTAAAGAGGGGAGAAAAGGGGGAGAGGGAGTGAATGCACACCGCTGTGGGGCCAGGGACCTCAACCCCTTCCCCACCCCCCCCCGGGCATGCCAGCCCCACTCACTGTAATTGGACCAGCTGGAGTAAAGGAAGTGCGCCCCGTCTGGCGTGAAGGCGACGTCGAGCACGCTCCAGCCCACGTCCCGCGCTTTGATACTCTTGAATTTCCGGAAGGCTCCATAGGAGCAGTTGTACAAGCGGATTGTCTGGTCTGGCGGAGGACAGCGAGAGGCAGAACAGAGAGGGTTCTTACCCACAGTGCTTCAGCAGGTCAAGACTCTTCAGCCTGACCAATCCCAGGGGACTTTGCCTACAGTAAGGATTCCTGAAGCCCCCCAAAATCCTTTGCCTCTATGGGACTTTACACTATTTCACTGTGAACCTGGCAGACTCCAGAGCTCCTTTGAAACTTATACTGAATCAGACCCTTGATCCATCAAGGTCAGGACTACCTACTACAGGGGTGTCAAATGTGTGGCCCGGATGAGCCCCCCCGAGGGCTTCTATCAGGCCCGCAAGGGACTGGCTGTCTCCTGCTTCTTCCTCCAGTTCTGCTGCTGCGTCACAGCGTTTCCCCAGACTCACTCAATCGCTCAGGAGAGATAGATAGGCTGAGGCTCCTCCCCCTCCCAGATCGCAACAGCACAGACATTTTGACGCAATAAGTCAGAGCAAGACGTCTCAGTTATCAGAGACTGTTAAATCAACAGAATATTGCAAGAAATGCCAATGTTTCAAGCATGTTTTTATTTTAAGTTAAAAAAAATCTTTGTGTTTGTGTCATTTATAAAGTTTATATCTCCGCTACCTGGCATTACATTTTATGACACACGTGGCCCGGCCTGACAAAGTCCAATTTATGTCAAATCCAGCCCTCCATAACAAATGCGTTTGACACCCTCTGGTCTACGCAGACCAACAACGGCTCTGTGCCGTCTCAGGCAGAGGTCTTTCACGGCACCTGCTGCCTGGTTTTTTCAACTGGAGATGCCGGGGACTGAACCTGGGCCCTTCTGCGTGCCAAGCAGAGGCTCTTTGACTGAGCCACAGTCCTTCCCCTGTTGGTCTGCTCTTAACAAAAGAAAAGCATTCTGAAGAGTCCAGCCTGAAGCCAGGCACTGATTACTAACTACAGATGGTTCGCGCATATACCGATTGCGATCCAAGCGGGACACCTTGGATCTGGAAAAAGAGAACAGCAGTTCAGAAAGAAATGGGCGTTGTAACACATGGCCAACATTCATATAAAATCATCTGGAGGAGGTTTTAGCCTAATTCTTTAGAAGGGGACAGAGGCTGGGTTCAGAATTGAGCTTAGCTGCGATGTTAATGTCCGGGGGAACCCTCCAAACATTAAAGATTTCTGCTCCCACGGCAAAAGCCGTTTGCCTCACATCGAAACCGATGAACGATGGTCTGTACGGTCCCTGCAAACCAGGCTCCCAATACTGGAACAATCCCTCATCTGCTAAGTAAGCAGCAACCACAGTTGGCCAGTTCAGAAGCAACGGTGAACATCCATTTCCAGAAACACACAAATATCTAATTACCCGGCTGCAGCGAAGGGGGAGGCACATGTAAGACCCCGAGGGCTCATTCACATCCGGGCCAAAGCATGGCGGCCGCCACGACTGAACCACACCAGGACAAGAACCACGGTGCCACTCGAACTGTTTCAGTTCTGATAAGCTAGTCATGTCACACTTGGTAGTCCGCAGCAGGGGTCCCCGGCCGTTTCTCAGCCTGAGGGCACCTTTGGAATTCTGGTGGAGCATGGTGGGCGCAGCGGCAAACTGGCTGCCACAGAATGTGGAGCCAGCCACAAAATGGCCGCAACGGCTTGCTGGCAGTCACGCAGTGGAGATCCTCGTGCTGGAGTGGTGGCTGCTCCCACAGCAATGTTTTTGTAAATCTGCACAGCTGATCAAATCTCCAAAGGCCAATCAAAAGCCTCCCCTACTTTCTAAAAACACTCGTTGGGCACCAGGAAAGGCATTTGCAGGCACCGCGGTAGCCCGTTGGGGACTCCTGGTCCAAGAAATAAGAACATAAGAGAAGCCAATGTTGGATCAGGCCAGTGGCTAATCTAGTCCAACACTCCGTGTCACACAGTGGCCACAAATACCAGGGGCCACCAGGAGGTCCAGCAGTGGGGCCGGGACACTAGAAGCCCTCCCACTGTTGCCCCCCCCAAGCACCAAGAATACAGAGCATCACTTGCCCCAGCCTGAGAGTTCCTATCTATACCTTGTGGCTAATAGCCACTGATGGACCTCTGCTCCATATGTTTATCCAATTCCCTTTTGAAGCCGTCCCTGCTTGTAGCCGCCACCACCTCCTGTGGCAGTGAATTCCATGTGTTAATCACTCTTTGGGTGAAGAAGGACTTCCTTTTATCCGTTCTAACCCGACTGCTCGGCAATTTCATGGAGTGCCCACGAGTTCTTGTGTTGTGAGAAAGAGAGAAAAGTACTTCTTTCTCTACCCGCTCTATCCCGTGCATAATCTTGTAAACGTCTATGTCACCCCTCAGTCGTCGTTGCTCCAACAGTTATGGGCCCAGTGCCTCTCAAGGGAGTATGTCGGAGCCTATCCAAAATGCAAACTTGCAAGGGTATTCTGGTTCAAAGGGGCACAGGCAGGCAGGCAGCACTTGCAGGACACACGGTAGCTGGAATGCCCACCAGCTATGCTACACGAACAGCGGCAAGAGAAGCAAATCCTGGAATATTCCCCATAATGCCCAGCAGGGAAGCTGACGTTCGCTCTCGGCGCTCTTAAGCCATTTCCCAACCTACCTTGACAAGCTGACATAAACAGCTGTCCATCCTGGGAATAGATCCCGCAGAAGGCCTTCTGAGAGTAGGAGTCCGTGAAGGTCAAGTAGTTGGGGAGAAAGCTGGAAGCAGAGCAGAAGCAGAGTTGGAGGGAAGACTTTCCCCCACAATGGCGTGCCCCTTCGGGTCTCAGGGCCCCCCGGGTTGGATACTCACTGCGACACCACCCGCGAGCACTCGCCGGGGGAGAAGCTGCTGTTATGGCAGAGGCCACGCTCTCTCTGCGGAGGAGGGAAAAGACGCGCGTTAGTCAGGATTCCTGGGATCTCGGTCTCCTCACCGACCTCTCTGAACCCCTAGGTGAAAAGTGCTGGGAAACGGCCTACAACGGGGGTCCCCAATTTTCCAGAACCTGCAGGCGCCCCTGGAGTTTTGCGGGCATCGCTCCAAAGGGGCTACCATGGCGGGTGGAGCCAAACCCCAAACGGCTGGAGGAGGAGGAGATTGGATTTATACCCCGCCCTTCACTCAGAGTCTCAGAGAGGCATACAGACTCCTTTCCCTCCCCCTCCCCACAACAGACACCCTGTGAGGTCGGTGGGGCTGAGAGAGCGCTTTCCAGAACTGCCCTTTCAAGGACAGCTCTGAGAGAACTTGTGACTGGCCCAAGGTCACACCAGCAGGCGCAAGTGGAGGAGTGGGGAATCACACCCGGTTCTCCCAGATTAGAGTCTGCGCACTTCACCACGACACCAAGCTGGCACGGCCAAACAGAGTATCACCCCTGCACACCCCTCCTGAGACGGAGGGAAGTCTGAATGGGGGGGGGGACGGAACCCCGAGGTGACTAAGGAAAGCCCGGGTGCTTCCCAGCTCCCCTGACACTCCAGCAGAAATCCCTTTGGTTTGAGCGAGAACAGCCAACAACAAGCCCTGCCTTACAATGGCCGTGCCCGTTTTCTGAAAAGCTCAGCAGGGGCCAGGGGAAGGACTGGTGGGAGCCATGGTGCCCACGGGCACTGCGTTGGGGAACCCTGACCTAGAATGAACCAAGGCTGGGGCTAGCAGGACGGCATTCTGCCTCGCCTTGGAACGAGAGGGGTGCTTACAACCGGCGGTTTACAACCCTCAGAGCACACCTCCCTCGTTTAAAACACAGAGGGGAGGAGACGACTGAGAAGTGATACGATTGCCATCTTCAAGTACTTGGAGGGCTGTCATCGAGCGGAGGGTGTGGAGTTGGGTTTCTGTTGCCCCAGAAAGTCGGACCAGAACCAACGGGTTGAAATCAAGAGTTTTCATCTAAACACGAGGAAGAACTTCCTGACAGTTAGAGCGGT
>NW_015160244.1:34537-53545 GCF_001447785.1 Gekko japonicus
ATTTGTGAATTCCCTGCATTGTGCAGGGGGTTGGACTAGATGACCCTGGAGGTTCCCTTCCAACTCTATGATTCTAAGAGTCTGGAACTGGGGAAGTGCGGAGGCCCAGCCTCCAAATCAAAGACCAGCTTTCAACCGGCTCCTCCCACAACTCAGAGGAGCCCACGCATGAAGCCGCCTTACAGTGAAATCAGACCCTTCGGCCATTAATGTCGGTAACCGTCTACTCAGACCGGCGGCGGCTCCCCAGCATCTCAGATGGCGGTCTTTCACATCCCCCTCCCACCTGGCCTGCTCGGGACTGAGCCTGGGACCTTCTGCATGCCAGGCAGGGGCTCTTCTACTGAGCCATGGCCCCTCCCCAGCCAGACCCTTGGTCTGTAAAGGTCAGCACTGTCTACTCTGGCCGGCAACTGCTTTCTAGGGTTTCTCAGACACAGGATCTTTCCCATCACCTACGACCTGATCCTTTTAAACTGGAGATGCCGGGGATCGAACCAGGGACCTTCTGCATGCCAAGCCCATGCTCTGCCGCTGAGCCACAGCCCCTCTTCCGGGAGCCCTTGGCCTCCAAAAGGCTGGCTTTCCAGACTGGCCCACCCCACCTCCTGAAACCACAAGCAGCTCACGCCCTCCCAGCTCCATTTCCACCCCCACCAACGAAGCGGCCTAGAGGGCACCTGGCAAAGCAGCTTGGGGATACTACGGACGGTCCGCCCGGGTCGCAGCCTCCCTGTCGCCAACTGGATGCGTGTTCTGATCTCGTTGTTCTCCAGGCCGCGGGTGTCGGGAGCCAGATCCACTGCGGGAGACGGGAGAAGCGTGGATGGGATGGCGAAGAACGAGGGCCCCGCGGTTGCTCTGCTGACCCTGCTCCACCACTACACCTGACTCTCAGTGTTAAGCCATCTCCTCGCCCTCTGCAAACCGGGCCTACAGGCTGGCTGCAGCAGCCCAGTCAAACCATCTGCAGGTCTCAGCAGCGAAAGAGATCCTAGGAAACCCAGGTCAGGCATCCCCCATCCCTACTAAGACAAGACTCAGACCCCGGAGCTAGTTTTGGAAGCCGCAGCTCAGTCCTGGGTCAGTGGGAGAAACAGCCCTGAGCAGTGTTCCCTCTAAGCTGAGTGTGAGCTAGCTCACAGTTTTTTAGCCTCCAGCTCAGTTTTCTCTTAGCTCAGGGCTCCACAGCTTAGAGGGAGCACTTTTTTTGTGCTCTAAGAAGAGGGCCCCTGCAGCTATGAAGGGCAGCAAGTCAGGAGATCTAAGCTGTGGAATCTTGTGAGCAAAAATTCTACTTTGTGAGCCACTGGCATTAAAGCTGCGAGTGAGCCATTTGGCTGCTGCATAAGTTAGTCTGCTCTGGAGCCCTCCTTCCTGAGCTAAGAGAAAACCGTGAGCTGGAGGCTAAAAAACTGTAAGCTAGCTCACACTAACTCAGCCTAGAGGGAGCACTGGTCAGGAGTCAAGGGAGAAGAAGATAGCAAAGGGGCCCAAACACAGCAGGTGGGAAATAACAGAGTGCCTTGGAGCATATGTGAAGCAGGCCTACCAACAACCTGGAGGGGGGGGGGGAAATTGCCCTGACTGGTGAAAAGGGGCTCAGCTCAGCACGGTTTTCTGTCGGTGCTAACTTGCAAGTGGGCAAAAGTCAATAATGCCCACAACACATGCTTTCTCCATTGTAGCTCCTGCATTGTGGAAGGGCCTGCCCAAGGAGATCAGGAAAAAAAACCCACTGGCCCAGCTTTCAGCAAATGAGGCAAAACCGAGTTACTCAAGAGGGCCTTTCTGCACAGGTTAATAGGGTTGTACTCGACAAGTGATGCTCTGTATCCTTGGTGCCTGGGGAGGGGGCAAGTGATGCTCTGTATTCTTGGTGCCTGGGGGGGTGGGGGCAACAGTGGGAGGGCGCCTAATGTCCTGGCCCTACTGCTGGACCTCCTGATATCACCTGGTATTCTTGGCCACTGTGTGATAGAGTGTTGCACTGGATGGGCCATTGGCCTGATCCAACATTGGCTTCTCTTATGTTCTTATGCTCACGCGCTTCCTTGGATAAAGGATTAGGGGCTGTGTGGTCTATACCGCTGTGTACAGCTTCCTGCATGTAAGATCCTGCTGCTTAACACGTCATGCTAATACTTATGCTGTGTTCCAGTTCGATCTTTTAGAGAGCTGGTTGGTTCCAGATTTCTGCAACCTTAATGCATTGCTTATCGAGCGCCCCAGTTTGCTCACTGGAGTGACTCACTCTGTGCAATCTGCATTGAATCCCTGTGAGGAAGGTGGACTACAAATAACATAAGCAAAATAATAAATAATAAGAAAAAGAGATTGGATTTATACCCAGCCCTTCACTCGGAGTCTCAGAGCGGCTGACAGTCTCCTGTCTCCTTTCCCTTCCCCTCCCCACAACAGACACCCTGTGAGGTAGGTGGGGCTGAGAGAGCTCTGGCAGAAACTGCTCTTTTTCAAGAACAGCTCTTATCAGAACTATGGCTTGCCCAAGGTCAGCCAGCCAGGTGCAAGTGGAGGAGTGGGGAATCAAACCCGGTTCTCCCAGATTAGAGTCTGCGCACTTAACCACTACACCAAACTGGCTCATGGCAACCCCTTCTGCAGGGTGTTCCAGGCAAGAGACCAGCAGAGGTGGCTGGCCCCATCTTCCTTATTGGTCTCTCATCCCAGTATTAACTGTGGCTGACTCTGCTTAGCCTCCAAGCCCCAAGGAGGTCAAGGCCAAGCTACCCATGCTGCTTTATGGGGTGCTGTTTACCAGATGAGGCTGCCTGCTTCAGTGTCAGAAAAAGCTTCACCTTCCTCCCATTTCAGAACATTAAGTCTTCATTAAAGGGGCAGGATTTTTCCCTCCTAAAGGTTGTTAGCAATTCTAATGAGAGGACTCCCCCCGCCCCATAGTTGCACTGAGCTGCACAGCCAGAGAAGACAAGATCGGGGCAGGATGAAGCCACACCACGATTTCTAGAAATAAACAGCGAAACTCAAGACTGCGTATAATTTTGCAGTCTTTTTTTCTGCCAGCGTTTCCCACACAGCTACTGGGGCTCCAATTTAAAGGGGGATTCTCAGTAAGAAAGACGGACTATCAAGAAAAGTAAGTGAACCAGGACAGGACAGGGGAAGACTGGGAGTTTAACCCTCTCACGCCAGTTTCCTCACTGAAAATAGTCGCTGTAACAAGTTGCTTCTGGAGAGAAATGCCTGGTCCCTTTAACAGAGGCTTAATGTGTGGAAATGGGCAGCTAAAAATTTTCAAGGCTTGGAGGGAAATAACATCCCATTAAGCCTTTATTAAAAGGACAAGATTCCCCCCCCCCTCCAGACAGCTGGCAGCCCCTACCTGCTCCCAAGCACAAGAGATCCTACAATCCCAACCCAGCCCATACCTCACGCATCCACTCTCCATACATTTTTTAAACTACTCTTGGAGTCATAAGGACTAGATATTTTAAAGAAATTAATCCTCAGGGTGCTAAAATCCCCACTAGATTCCAGATCCCTTCCAGTCAAGGGATAACAAGATCTTAACTCCCAGAATCCACTGCTCTAAACTTCTAAACCAAGCTCAGGAGTCCTGCTAGTCTCAGTTTACCATGACTGCAGTTTATCGACGCTCCGAACCCCTAACAAGCAGCCCTTGCCAGTACCTGCAGGCTTATACTGATCTCCCAACCGCCCTTCCCACGCACTGTCACTGTCGTCGTCCGAGTCGGATAGCGCGTGGACCACCTGGACGCTGGCTGCTCCCCCGCCCTGCATCAGATGAAACTGTCCTCTGGAGGGAACAGAGAACAGAAAGATATAAAGAGAGGTTAGCAACCCATTTGGCCCCATTCACACTAGACAAACGGCACACCATTTGCTTGTTTCCTGTTCCCTTTAGCTGGCCACTGATCCTGAAGTTTTAATGTAACGAATGCAGAATGATTCCAACTGGAGCATGCATAGAAAAGGAGCAGGGCAAGTGTATGCCAGCTACAAGTGGAACAATGATGCAAGCTTGGCAGAAATTCTGAGAGCATGCTTTAAACCACCCACTTCCACATTACTTTTACATATAGTGATGGGAACCAGGAACACCCTACAATTTATTATTATTACTAATAATACTTTCAATTTATTAATCGCTTTCCCCAGTGGGCTCAAAGCGATGTACAGTTACACATTTTAGACAGGGGACTAACAATGTTCATAGGGGATAGGGACGACAACATATATTCATTTAATTGCACACGCTGTCATTGCACGGTGTAAATGTCTTCTGGCTTGGCTCAGTCATTTTCCGAACGGCTGCTTGTCGACAAGGCTTTAGGACCCGTATGTCAAATCGCCACACTGCCACCGCCTGGCCGGAAACATCCACTGCAGGGATTTTTGTAGCCGAGAAGTTCTTCCGCCTTTTCCGAACCTCGACCAGGACGTCCTGACCGTCAGCTAACACCCTCCCACAAGGGAGATTGGTGCGCCCACCCTCTCTAAGGAGTGGTTCCCATTTTATCTACTCGCCGAAGCTTTTGAATCGCTGGGTGGACGATGAGCTGGGGAGAACAGGCTGGCTGCTCACACCAGCGCGGGGCTCGAACTAACACAGTTTGGATGTTAAGACAGTGGGATATACCCACTGTGCCACCGTTAATCTCCATCAAAAGACCAAATGATCTGACAGGTCCATGTTGCCCAAGTGTGATCACCCAAAATCTACTTAAAAAGAGCAGGCAATATGTTTAAAAAATGTTCCTAGAGTGTTTTGCGGTGTACTCAAGGTAACATCAGAAGCACGTGTACAGTGATGCGGAACACCCCGCAGGGGGTGGCTCCCCTTCTTACCTAACTGTTAGAAATAACAAGCAGGCCTTTCAGGGCCAATCATTGATGGGCTCTCCCAAGGTATTCTTTAACTTTCAAAAGCAACCGCAAGGGACTCCTGGTTAGAACTGGAAGCATGGCCTGAAGGAACAGAGTTCAACACTGTACCCCTCCCAGGCTGCATTCTTTGATAAAATTCCTAGAGTGTTTTGCAGTGTACCCAAGGTAACATCAGAAGCACGGGTACAGTGATGCGGAACACCCCACAGGGTGTGGTTCCCCTTCTTACCTAACTGTTAGAAATAACAAGCAGGCCTTTCAGGGCCAATCATTGATGGGCTCTCCCAAGGTATTCTTTAACTTTCAAAAGCAACTGCAAGGGACTCCTGGTTAGAACTGGAAGCATGGCCTGAAGGAACAGAGTTCAACACTGTACCCCTCCCAGGCTGCATTCTTTGATAAAAGCTGTCTCCAGCTACGTACATTTTCCTACTGTGACTAAAACAGTCACTGGGAGCAGTTTCTATCTAAGAAATTATATCAGATTTTGGAAGGGAAGAGGAAGAAGGGTTAAACCAGGACATCGAACCGGAATGTACAATGTTGAAGAAAACACCAGGAGATTCAAACACAGATCTCCCACATAAGTATATAGTCTGGCCCATAAGGTCTGAATGGAGCCATTTCTAGCTTCTGCAGAGTACATATCAGCACACAACCTTTACCCTCCACACCTGCCCATTCCTCTTTTCCTTTGCACTGGGTAATTTCCTGTAATTTTGATCATAAGTGCAAAAGCTGACTTATTAAATCAAGGAACATCTCCCATGGAGTGAAATACCTGCTGGAATGATGACCCTCAATTTTTATTTCCTTTGTAATGCCTAAAGCATGTATGTAAGTGTGGCATCACATGCCCCCTGCAGGAAAAAACAAAACAAAAAACATGTGGTACTCAACTTTTAGGGAAGCAGCCACCCTGGACCTCCAGAGCTAGTGACACACTTCATAAAATTTTGGTATGATCCCCTCCAACTGAGGCAGCATTACAGGGGACTGTACCACATTTAGACCTATACTGTGCCTTTCCCCTCCACAAATCAAAACATGAATATACTACTACAATCTGTGCTGCTAATGAAACAGTATCACTACCATTCAACTATGCCCCCCACATCATTGAAGATATCACATTGCAGTGCAATGAAATACGGGACTATCTCCTCTCACCTCTTTCTCCACCCAACTGTAAAAATCCTAACACCATCAGACAAGAGCCATGGATGAATTCAGCCGAAACCGGATTCTCCAGTAGGGTCTCACAAGGCTCCACATGAACCACCACAATCAGCTTCCAGTTACCAAGAGGACTAAATTCTCTTTGTGCAGATTAATGGATCAGGCAGGTGTGACCAATTCCCCCTCCATGTCCCCTTTTGTTATCCTGCACCAAACTTCCTCCTGGGCCCTCCCTCCAGCGGTCACACCAAGAGGGAAACTCTCTCACTCCTCAGCCACACCGATCCAGCGACGGGTCAGCCAGCCCCATAGCCACAATGAGTGAAAAGGGGTAAGGGGAGGGGGGGAGGTGAGTTACCTGCGCAGTAGATATGCCAGTACCTGGGCCAGATCCACATCCTCGTCTTCGTCGTCCTCTTCCTCACTGCGCAGGACCCCGGAGTCCCTCGGCAACCAGCTGCCCTGGCGATCCCGACCGCCCGAGCCGGCGTTACTGCTGCTGCGGGAGCCCATGTCTTACGGCATTCTCCACAGCCTGCCCTAGGTGCCTGCGCTCCCAAATGTGTGCTCTCTTTCTCTTGGTGTCTGGGAATCCAGAACACGTCCCTCCTGGAAAGAAAACCCTCAGCCACTAATCAGAGCACTTTGGATGAGGGAAGGCGGGTGAGGGTCAATGCTCCCTCTAAGCTGTGGAGTCTTGTGAGCAAAAATTCTACTTTGTGAACTACTGGCATGAAAGTTGTGAGCGAGCAATTTGGCTACTGCATAAATTAGTTTGTTCTGGAGCCCTCCTTCCTGAGCTAAGACAAAAATGTGTGAGCCGGAGGCTAAAAAACTGTGAGCTAGCTCACACTAACTCAGCTTAGAGGGAACACTGGTGGGGGTCATCTTGCCCCCTTTCCAGCAGTGCCGCAACTACTTACCAGTCAAAGCTCTTCTGATTCAGGCTTGCCCCTGGTTAAGCTGCTACCTACCAGTCAGAGTCCATAGCCTGAGTCCTCACCTTCCCAAACCAGAGGATAGGCCTGCTTGGCTAACATTATGCACTTTCTCTAACTACACCCTGCAAACAACACACTCCGACCAATCAAGCGTCCAACACTGAAGGGCTCTTCTCAATGCACAACCCTCCACCCCCAGGGGTGCAGAACTACAAATTACCACCGCTGCTCCAGACAGACCCAGACAGACACTTCTCTCCAACCACCACGAGACAACACCCTCAGACAACCAACCAGGACACAGCACCCTGCCTCATCGGCCACCCGTCAGCCAATGACCACGGCCCATGCTCCCGGCTCGGCCAATCCGAACGCGCCGTGTTGGAGGTACACTCTTGCTACCCCCTCCCTCCGCGTTCTACTCCTAATGGCCCGCTCTGCCCACCAATCAGAACGCTCGTCGCTCCTTTCCCGAACGGCTCCCTCCGACTCGCCCCCCTCCCGTCGAGCCCACCCGACCAATGAAAAGCCTGCCCAAAAGCTGTTCCTCCCCCTTCCCCTCGCCGCGAGCGCAAGACCCTCCTCACCCTCTAACGGTCGCGGCGCGAGGCCTTGTTTACATCTTAAGGACGCAGCCGCCTCGGAGCGGAGGGAGGCGGGCCAAGCCGGCTGCGACTCGATTGGCTAATAATATCTTTCCCCCCCCCACGTGGGAGAGCGTGGGGCTTTAAAACCGTAACGGCTCTTTGGATTGGCCTCACTCGCAGAGGCGGGGCCACAACTGCACCTGCCTCGTTCATCGAACAAACCAGGTGATAGGCTAAGGAGTCACCGATTGGACAATCGGCCCGAAAGGCGGGCGCGATTACTTCAGAGTCCCTCTCTGATTGGTTATTGTTATCTTGATGTCCTCTGTACAGTCACCACCCCCTATGGTACAGTTGCGTAACCTCAGTTAAAGGGGCGCTCGGAGCTGGATGATTGACATCTCTGGAAGCGGGGCGGTTCCTAAATCTCCAGGCACTAATTGCTTTCTGATTGGACATTGGCAAAGTGATTGACATTACTAAGGTGGGCTTTCCGGGCTCTGGAAACACGTATCTATTTGCGAGTGCAAAACAATGTCAGAGCGCTGGGCGCAGTTCCAGCCTCTTCTCTTTCGACTGCCACCAAACTGGGGTACACTTTACCCGCCATCTCTTAAGTCCCCAAACCACCAAGACCTGCATCCACACGTTACAGCAGTGCAGCTGGAATCTAGGATCCTTACTTGGAGTCGGAAATAAATGGAGGTGTGGCTAAGGAATGAGCCAGTTCGGTGTCGTGGTTAAGTGTGTGGACTCTAATCTGGGAGAACCGGGTTTGATTCCCCACTCCTCCACTTGCAGCTGCTGGATGACCTTGGGCAAGCCATCGTTCTGTCAGAGCTCAAGGACAGTTCTGGAAAGAGCTCTCTCAGCCCCACCTACCCCCATAGGGTGTCTGTTGTGGGGAGAGGGCAGAAGGAGTTTGTAAGCAGCTCTGAGACTCCGAGTGAAGGGCGGGGTATAAATCCAATCTCCTCCTCCTTCAAGTCCCAGGATACTCAGCAGGACATACTCCCTAGTAAATGGGAGTAGGAGGGCTGCACTTTTACAGTGCAAGACTTTGTGCTTTTACTCAGAAGTAAGCTGCGGTGGCTCAAGTGGTTAAGACGCTGAACTGCAGGCTGTGGAAGGTCGGTAGTTCAGCGGTTCAAGACCCGGGTGCCGCAAGACAGGGTGAGCTCCTGTCTCTAGCTCCAGCTCCTGCCAACCTAGCAGTTCGAAAGCAAGAAATTGCAAGTAGATAAATAGGGACCACTTCGGTGGGAAGGTAACAGCGTTCCGTGCGCCTTGGTGTTTAGTCATGCCGGCCACATGACCACGGAAACGTCTTCGGACAGCGCTGGCTCTTCGGCTTTGAAACGGAGATGAGCACCGCAACCCTAGAGTCAGATTCGACTGGCTTTCGAGCAAGGGAACCTTTACCTTTACCTAAGCCCTATTTAAAGGATGAGATGGTTAGACAGTGTCATGGATGCAACGAACATGAAATTGGGCAAACTTCAGAGGACGGCGGAAAACAGGAGGGCCTGGCGAGATCTTGTCCATGGGGTCGCGAAGAGTCGGACTCGACTGTGCGACTGAACAACGAAAAGCCCTATTTGATTCCATATGAGGCTTTCTCCCCCAAGCCGATGCCGTGGTCTGTTGTGAAGTGTTGATTCTCTGATAAGGAGTAACCCTTTGGACTTTGACCAATTGTGTTGTATGAACAAAGGCCCCCAGGGGGCAGGGGGCACTTGGACTAACCTCCATTTTATCTGTCATACAGCTCAGCAGCTCTCCGAGGGCCCAGGCGAACAGGATTTTCGAAAACCCCTGCGCTCCCACAGATTAAAAATCATTTCCTTCCAGCCACACGTGTCCTCTTATCTATCTTGCACACGCCTCTTTTCTTGGTTTGCATGCGCAATGTTATATAAATGTGGCATTTCGCAATAAGGCTGGCTTAAAATGTACTCCACATGGGGTTCCCAGGTTTGGGTTCGAAAAAACCTGGAGACTCTGGGGATGGATCCGGGAGAGGGCGGGGTTTGGGGAGGGGAGGGGCCTCCGCAGGGTCCAATGCCACAGAGTCCGCCCTCCAAAGCAGCCAGTTTCTCCAGGGGAGCTGATCTCTGTCAGCTGGAGATCAGTTGTAAAAGCGGGAGATCCCCAGGCCCCACCTGGAGGTTGGCAACCCTAACTTAGCTTACTGGGGGGGGGGGTCACACAGCAAATGTCTACTTTCCTCAAAGGAGATCCTGAGCATTTCACACAGGGATGGGGAAATTACAACCCAAGACCCAGGCTGCCAGGTTCTCTCTGGCCACCAGCTGGGGATGGATTGCCAGATCCCAGTTGGGAAACTCCTGGATATTGGGAGGTGGACCCTGGGGAGGACAGGGGTCCAATGCCACAGAGTCCACACTCCAAAGCATCCCTTTTCTCCAGGGAAACGGATCTCTGTACTCTTGAAGTGAGCTGCAATCCCGTGGGATTCCCCATTTCCCACCTGGAGGCCAGCATCCCTATTAGGCTACATCCAGCCTAAAGTTGCCAAACCTCCAATCTAGAGATTTGCAGGGCTATTTTTGGGCAGGAACGCACAGGAACGGAGTTCCGGCTGGCTCCTGAGTTGGCCACGCCCAGCAGGAACTCATTAGCATAATAGGCCACAGCCAAAAGCAGAAACTCATCAGGATTGGCTGCATTAGGGGTATGTGGCCTAACATGCAAAGGAGTTCCTGCTACAAAAAAAGCCCTGGGTTTTGACAACAAACAAGGTAAACAGAATAAGAAGGGAAAGGTGGGTTTGGCTGGATGACCACACTTCTGGTAACATGGGGGTGTGGCCTAGTGTGCTAATGAGCGGTGCTGTCAGGGTGTGGCCTAATATGCTAATGAGTTTTGCTGTTGGGTGTGGCCTATTATGCTAATGAGTTCCTGCTGGGCTTTTTCTACAAAAAGAACCCTGGCAGATTTGCATATCCGTTCACCAGACAGCCGCCAAGGAGAGCTGGTGTCCAGCTTGCTGCCTTCGAAAGTTGCTCGGGGCTCATAACGTACAGCCTCCAGCCCAAAAATCTGCCCTCCTTAAAAGCATTTTTGTTTGAGGGGTAGCCGTGTTAGTCCACTGTAGCAAAATAAAGCAGCAGTCCAGTGGCACCTTAAAAAGTAGCCACATTTGTTCCGGCAGGAGACAGAGTTCACTTCAGATGAATTTAGGGTTGCCATTTCTGAGTAGGGAAATACCTGGAGATTTGGGGGGTGGGCCTTCGTTTGTGTATAATGGTATTGAGTCTGCGCTCCAAAAGAGAAACAATGGCTAAGGGGTGACATGATCGAGGTTTACAAGATTAAGCATGGGATAGAGGTTGAGAAAGAGGTACTTTTCTTCCTCTCTCACCATACAAGAGCTCGTGGGCACTCAGTGAAATTGCTGAGCAATCGGGTTAGAATGGATAAAAGGAAGTCCTTCTTCACCCAAAGAGTAATTAACACATGGAATTCACTACCACAGGAGCTGGTGGCAGCTACAAGCATGGACGGCTTCAAGAGGGAACTGGATGAACATCTGGAGCAGAGGTCCATCAGTGGCTATTAGCCACAAGGTCTAGATAGGAACTCTCAGGCTGGGGCAAGTGAAGCTCTGTATTCTTGGTGCTTGGGGGAGGTCAACAGTGGGAGGGCTTCTGGTGTCCTGGCCCCACTGCTGGACCTCCTGATGGCCCCTGGTATTTGTGGCCACTGTGTGACACAGAGTGTTGGACTAGATAGGCCACTGGCCTGATCCACCATTGGCTTCTCTTATGTTCTTAACAGCCATTTTCTCCAGTGTAACTGATCCTGGTCCTCTGGAGATCAATTGTAATAGCGGGAGAGCTCCAGGTACTACTGGAGGTTGGGAACCCTAGGTGAATCGGAAGGAAGTGTGGTCTCACCTCCAGTAACAGCAGCTTACCCAATTGGTCAAATGCTTTACCTGTGTGCCTGTCTGCACCCCCCCAACCCAGTTCACTCTTCCAAGTAGCCATTGGAGGTCCCCCATACTCTGTCAACTGAGCTTTAAGATAACAGGGGTCTGGAGAGCTCCTTCCGCATCTCTCCCTTTGTGTGGTCAGAGGCAATGAGTCTTCGCTCCTCTCAGTTTGGTGTAGGAGAGCCAGTTTGCTGTCGCGGTACGGACTCTACTCTGGGAAAACCGGGTTTGATTCCCCCCAATCCTCCACATGCAGCTCCTGGTGTGACCTCTGCTGTCTCAGAGCTGTTCTCTCAAGAGCAGTTTCTGTCAGAGCTCTCTCAGCCCCACCTACCTCACAGGGTGTCTGTTGTGGAAAGAGGAAGGGAAGGAGATTGGAAGCCACTCTGAGAGAAGGGCGGGGTATAAATCCAACTCTTCTCCTCTTCTTCCCTATGTAAACACTCTTAAGATGCATTCAGGCAACCAACTTGGAAGTGGTTTAACAACTGCATGTTTTCCCTTACCCCAGCCCCCAAGAACACTGAGAAGGCCCCGCACCCAACTACAGTTCCCACAGATCTATGGGAGGAATCTGACCACAAAACACTTCCTAAATCCAGTGTGAATGCACCCAGTCATTTGTACCAGAGGATAGACCTCTACGTGCCAAAACGTCATAAAATTCACATCCTTTTATTTTTCGTACTTTTATTCTCATTAATGTTTGTTATTAACAAAATAGGCTTTATTTTTTTAAAAAAGAGGCAACCTGAATTAAATTGCAGCCAACTATTTAGCTCTCGGTTTGTGTTTCTTTCCAACCCCTCCCTCAATCCTGGTCCCATTTCCACTACTGAAAATAGAATTGTAAAAATGTCCTTGGCATTTCCCCCTTCTCCTCTTTCCTCTAAATTGATGCTTACTCACGTCCCATCCTAGCCTGAAAGACTGCCACATCTGCTGGAAGAGGGAAGGGTGGGAGAAAAGTACGAAGTCCTCGAAGGTTTTGCATATGTTAATTCTCTTAAATGTCTGCAAACTGTACTGAGACAAGGGCTTAGAACAGGGGTCCCCAACCTTTTGGAGCCTGTGGGCACATTTGCAATTCTTACATAGCATCGCAGACACAGCCACAAAACGGCTGCCATCGGAGGTGAAGTCAGCCACAAAATGGCTGCCACAAGTTTATCTTCAGTCACACGGTGAAGATCCTCGTGCTGTGGTGGCCGCTGCCGCCAAAGCAATGCTTTTAAAAATCTGCACAGCCCATCAAATCTCCAACAGCCAGTCAGAAACTTGCTGGGCAGAAGACCCACCTGGCCCCCCACCAATTCAGCCGGAAGCTAAAGCACTGCGAGCTAGCTCACACTCACTCAGCTTAGAGGGAACACTGCCCCCCCACTCACTTCCTAAAAACACATGGCAGGCGCCCACGAGCACCGTGTTGGGGACCCCTGGCTTAGAAAATACAGGACGATGGAATCCACCAGCTGGGATCCATCGACAGGAACATAATACAAGGATTGGCAAAGGAGGGGAAATTAGCAGGCTCACAGTGGTGCGCAGCGGCCCTACTAAAGAACGCTGGGATGTCAGAAACCTGAGCTTAGCCACCAAAACTGGGGCTTCAGCATATCAGCAAAGCACCCCTTGACAAACCCATGTGGCTAGACTAGGGGGGGTAAGTGCATCGTTGTAACTCATCCCTCCAGCGACTCACAGCTTTGTTTTGTGGAGGAGGCTAAAAAGCGCCTGTCACTTTCCTGTATTTCATGAGAGCTCTTGGGCTATTGGCTGATGTATCATTGGCTGAGATGCTGTGATGTCACGGAATGTGCACAACTGTTTCCAATGTAGAGAAAGGAAGTCATAGATGGGCTGTGGTTAGCACAACGGGGTCCTCTGAATCCTGATAAAGGCTGATGACTGAATTACAGTTAAATGCACTGGGATTTTTGCTGAAAGCCTCCTCCATACAGTACTTAATCATTACATTCAATTGCTGGTTAAGAAGAAATAGAGGGAGACACTAGGAGCTGAGTGGGCCTATACTCCATTCCAATCTGACAGAGTTCGCAAATGGGCCTAGAAGCTGTGGATTTCTACCAGCCAGTCAGTTCAATTATATGACCAGACAAGAAAGCCAGTTTGGGTCGCCAGCAATGTTCCCTCTAATCTGTGGAGTCTTGTGAGGAGAAATTCTACTTGGTGAGCGACTGACATTAAAGTTGTGAGCGAGCCATTTGGCTGCTGCATAAAGGAGTTTGCTCTGGAGCCATCCTTCCTGGGCTAAGACAAAAAAATGTGTGAGCCGGAGGCTAAAAAAACTGTGAGCTGGCTCACACTCACTCAGCTTAGAGGGAACACTGGTTGCCAGGTCTCTCTTGGCCGCCGGTGGGGGATGGGGGAGGTAGGGTTGCCAGATCCAGGCAGGGAAACTCCTGGAAATTTGGGGGTGGGGCCTAGGGAGGGCAGGGACCTCAGTGGGGCGCAATGCTACAGAGTCCACCCTTCTAAGCATCCATTTTCTCCAAGGGAACTGATCTCTGTAGGCTGGAGATGAGCTGTAATTCCTGGGGATCCCCAGGCCCCACCTGGAGGCTGGCATCCCTAAAAGCCAGTTCTGGGATTTGGTTGAGACAATTCTGCCTACTTTGAAGACCTTGACTGGATGACGGACCTTCCCTCTCCGTCGGCATCACAGCTAACTAGAAAGCCAACCGGTTCTACATTTGTGGGCCCTAACACGCTGACCATGAATGATTTAGACAGGACAGGCTTGTGTTTGAGGGGAAGGCAGTCCGTGAAAGATTAGAAAGCCACTCACTCGAACAGAGAGACCCCAGAAGTAGACAATGACACGAATGAAAGAGAGGAGACAGGACAAGATGGAAGGATCGTTCTGATGAAGGAACCACTGAGCCACGGAAAGGAAGATGTCGGCCTAGGGTTGCCAACGCCAGCTTGGGACCTTCACAGAGACTTGGGGGCAGAGTTTGGGGAGGGACGAGGGCCAGGCAGGGATGGGTCGCCACAAAGTCCACCCTCCAAAGCTACCATTTCCCCCAGGAAGACTGATCTCTGCCCCTCTGGAGCTCAGTGGTAATTGTGGGAGAACTCCAGGCCTCACCTTGAGGTTGGTAGCCCTAGACGTAGCTAAGAAACCGTGTAGCTGGCTCGTGGTGCCCAGGGTAGCGAGATGGCTGCCTCGCGGCCCAGGAAACAAGATGGCCGACGCCTGAGGGCCAGAGAGGCCTAGTTGGCAAGAGGTGGGGAAGGGAAATTCTGTAAACAAACCTCCCCGTCGTGTCCTCCCTTTCCCCACGGGAGATGCAAGGGATGTGTCTTTGGTCAGATTTCTTTTCTTTCCGCCCACCCAGGTCCCTTACATCTTATTGATGCGCTTCTCCTGGGCCGCCAGTTCCTTCATCACTTCCTTGGGCAGATCCTCGTTCACTTGCTCGGTCAGGTACTGCCTCACCTCCCGCACTTCTTGTTCCCAGAACTCCTTGGGCAAGGAGAACAACTCCCGATAGTCCACTTTCTTGAGGCCTGTCAGGTCAAGGGCGCCATCTTTGGGGATGTACCCAATGGGCGTTTCCTGGGCACTCTCCTCTCCGTTGACGCGCCGGCAGATCCAGTCAAGGACCCGAGAGTTCTCCCCGAAGCCCGGCCATAAGAAGTTCCCCTCGGCATCCTTCCGGAACCAATTGACGTGGAAGATCTTGGGGAGCCGGACGCCTTGGCGCTCTTCCATGCTCAACCAGTGTGTCAGGTAGCGGCCGAAGTTGTAGCCAAAGAAAGGACGCATGGCAAAGGGGTCGTGCATGATGACCTTGCCTGTACATAGTGGGAGAGAGGAGAACGGAAAAGAGAGAGATGTATTCGTATTAAGCATGTGTGCACAACCATCAGTTGATCCACAGTGTGACAACCAGGGGCTGGATACAGGGATCTTGTCGTCCCTGTCCTGAAAAATCTACGCCAGGGGTCCCCAAACATGGTGCCCATGGGTTCTATGGGGCCCAGTGACACCTTTCCTGGTGCCCACCAAGCGGGTGGAGCCAGATGGGGCTTGCGTCCATCGGGACTTCTGACTGGCTGTGCAGAGGTTTGGGAACAGCTGCCACCACAGCACCACAGGATTTGCTGCGTGACTGAAGGTAAGTCGTGTGTATGCAAGGAAGTATTTAAAAACAGGACGTCAGTTTAAAAAGGCATCCTGTTACACAGAGCTTCTGCCTGAAATGTTGAAAAGTGACTATTAGAGTTATGCATAACCTCACTGCCTGACATTTTGTGCTCGGCCCCGCCTCCTGTAGCAGCCATTTTGTGGGTGGCCCCACCTCCCAATGTTGGAATTCTAATGGTGCCTACGGGCCCAGAAAGGTTGGGGGGCTCTGCTTTGTTCAGCTATCTGGCACCTACCCTTGGCGCACCAGGCCAAAACACATTTTCTTTTGACCCAAGCTTTTGACGGAGGGGTTTTATCCTTTTAATTGCTTTCAGAGTCTGCTTCTACCACATTTTACAAATATCATGTCGGGCAGCTAAATGTTTGGTGCTGTTTTTCTGGTGGGGTTCTTTATAACTTGTCAACTGTAATTATTTTTATGGTGATTCTACGAACTGATCGTATTTAACTTTGTAAGTTGCCTTTAGCAGGTCTCCGGAGAGGCGGCATTAAAATACCCTAAATAAATAAATAAACATGACCTTGCAGCGCTGGAGAAACTAACTTGGCCGGCCCACAGCCTTGCCGCCAGCTTCCCCATGCTTCCTCCGAGACTTGCTTCTCCTTTTAGATCCTCTGCTTGGACCCGTGTGCTCCTCACAGCCACCTGCCTGCCTGCCTGTCTGCCAACGTCCAAAGCCATCAACTGCCAGACTTAAAGGATCTCTCCCCAACCCCACTGCCCTCTCTCATTAGTGGTTCTTCCACAAGTTCAGCCTTCCAGAGGAGAGGCGATCCCCCAAACCGGGAGGAAGAAACCCAGAGAATCCTTACCTTTGTGTTCAGCTGCTGCAGTGGACTCTGATCTCATGGCGCTGCCCACGAAGACTCCGTGGCGCCAGTTGAAGGCCTCGTACACCAAGGGTACTCCTGTATGTGTGGGGGAATAATATGGGAAGATGTATGGAGTTATACAATTATACAATTATTGAAGTATTGTTCAACACCGTACCCTTCTTTCGAGGGCTGTTTTAGCTGCACAACAACCCTGCGAAGCAGACTGTGTGTGCAAAGTGCCATCAAGTTGCAGCCAATGTATGGCGAGCCCAGAATGGGGCTTTCAAGGCAAGTGAGAAGCAGAGGTGGTTTGCCATTGTTTTCCTCTGCAGAGCCTTCCTTGGTGGTCTCCCTTCCATGCAGCGACCCCGCTTAGCTTCCAACTCATGGCAGTCCCGGCAAGGGACTTTCAAGGCAAGTGAGAAGCAGAGGTGGTTTGCCATGGCCTTCCTCTGCAGAGCCTTCCTTGGTGGTCTCCCATCAAAGTACCGGCCCCGTTTAACTTAGACTTATGGTGACCCCAGCAAGGGGCTTCCAAGGCAAAGGAGAAGCAGAGGTGGTTTGCCATTGCCTTCCTCTGCAGAGCCTTGCTTGGTGGTCTCCCATCAAAGTACCGGCCCCGCTTAACTTAGACTTATGGTGACCCCAGCAAGGGGCTTTCAAGGCAAAGGAGAAGCAGAGGTGGTTTGCCATGGCCTTCCTCTGCAGAGCCTTCCTTGGTGGTCTCCCATCAAAGTACCGGCCCCGCTTAACTTAGACTTATGGCGATCACAGCAAGGGGCTTTCAAGGCAAAGGAGAAGCAGAGGTGGTTTGCCATGGCCTTCCTCTGCAGAGCCTTCCTTGGTGGTCTCCCATCCAAGTACCGGCCCCGCTTGACTTAGACTTATGGCG
Source organism: Gekko japonicus (assembly GCF_001447785.1). Taxonomy (NCBI): domain Eukaryota; kingdom Metazoa; phylum Chordata; class Lepidosauria; order Squamata; family Gekkonidae; genus Gekko; species Gekko japonicus. The sequence continues at coordinate 51,978 of NW_015160244.1, forward strand.
ATCACAGCAAGGGGCTTTCAAGGCAAAGGAGAAGCAGAGGTGGTTTGCCATGGCCTTCCTCTGCAGAGCCTTCCTTGGTGGTCCCCCATCAAAGTACCGGGCCTGATTAGCTTCCAAAATCTGATGAGATCAGACTGTCCCATCCCAGTTTGGGAAATGCAAGAAGGGTCACCCCACGAATGCACCACAGCCAGCAGAAGCTGGGAGCAGAGGCGCGAGGTAGGTGGGCCTTACCTACAGGTCTCCGGCCCCCAAAGATGATGGCATCAATAGGGACACCCTGGGGCGACTCCCAGTCCGGATCCATAATCGGGCACTGGCGGGCTGGAGCACAAAACCGGGAATTGGGGTGGGCGGCAGGCTCCTTGTCCCCTACAGAGGGAGAGAAGGGAGAGTTCGCATCACCACGTCCGTAGGAGCTCCGGAGTCCCTGGTTTCTAGAAATGGTGGGTGCAGAGGCCGAGCATCTTCAGGGAGACGTGTCCTTGGATACAGAATAACTTTGTCCAAAGAGCTGACAAGCGGACGCTTAGAGTGGTCACTCAGTGGTCAGGGAAAAGGCACTCTGCGCACCATCACAGCGCGTGATTAAAAATGTGGGATTTGCTGCCAGACGATGTCGCGATCAGTGCTCCCTCTAAGCTGAGTTAGTGTGGGCCAGCTTACAGTTTCTTAGCCTCCAGCGCACAAATTTTTGTCTTCGCTTAGGGTGACTCCAGAGCGAACTAGTTGACGCAGTGGCCAAATCACCCGCTCACAACTTTAAGGCCAGTCGCTCACCAAGTTAGGATTTTTGCTCACAAGACTCCACAGCTTAGAGGGAGCCACTGGTCGTGATGGCCACAGAAATAGACAGCTTTAAAAGGGGATTAGATAGAATTGTGGAGAAGATCAGTGGCTACTAGACACGGTGACTGAAGGGAACCTCCACGCTCAGAAGCAGTCGACCTTTGAATTCCAGGGCCAGGAGGCCACATCAGGGGAAGGTCTTGGCCTAGATGCCCTGTTGTTGGCCCTGTAGAGGACTGCTTGGATGCTGGACTAGAGAGACTATTGGTTTGACCTAGCAGGACTCTTCTTCATAAGAACACGAGAAGAGCCTCTGTACCCTGTTGTTGGCCCTCCAGAGGAATTAGTCAGCCACTATGTGAGACAGGAGGCTGGACCAGATGGACCCCTGGTCTGATCCAGCAGGGCTCATAGACAGATTCATGGAGAATGAGTCTATCAGTGGCTGCTAGCCATAGTGACTGAGAGGAGCCTCCACATTTAGAGGCACTTAACTCCTGAATCCCAGAGCCAGGAGGCAACCTCAGGGGAAGGCCTCAACCTCTCTGCCCTGTTGCTGGACTTCCAGAGGAACTGGCCGGCCACTGTGTGAGACAGGATGCTGGACTAGATGGACCCTCCCTGGTCTGATCCAGCAAGGCTCTACTTGAGGCACCCCTCTGCCTTTGGTAGAACGCCTCCACTGCCCTAGGCTGAATCCTGGCATTTAAAACCAGATCGGTGGCTCAGCCCTGGCTCCTGTGTATGCCCACATATTTTGTAAAGGGTGCTGTGGTGCG
>NW_015160244.1:53908-59659 GCF_001447785.1 Gekko japonicus
TAGCGTTTTAAGGAAGTCAGCAGGCCCAGGCGGGGCTTCCGCCCAGCGAGACTTCTGACTGGCTGTGCAGATTTTTAAGAACGTGACTTTGGTGGCGGCTGCCTGCCACCACAGCACAAGGATCTTCACTGTGTGAATGACGGTAAGCTGTGGTTTTCGGGGCTCCTCCCTGCCCCCAGACAGCCACGCCCCCGTGTGACTTCCCCGACATGACAACATCACCCGGAAGTGACATCATCACATTGGGGGACATCACACAGGGACGCTCTCGTTTAAGGGCAAAACTCTATGTTTTTAAGCTGGCTTTACCACAGAGTTTTGCCCTTAAGTCAGAGCGTCCCCACATGATGAAATAACTTCAGGGTAACGTCATCATGCCGGGGACCTCCCGGAACACCCCCCAAATCCCCCCACTGGAACGACGAGGGAACCTGGCAACCCTCGGCTGATGTGAGGGGAAGACCACGCAGGCCATTGTGTGCCCCATGGAGGAAGGGCGGGATGGAAATGCGCTAGAGGTAGGAGAGAGGCAGACGGGGCCAGTCCCAGGTGAGGCGATGCTATGCCGGCCAGCTCTCTGTCCCGCTCCCTACCCCTAGAGATGTAAAATTTCTGGAAATTTTGAAGCTTGGGAAAAAACCCGGGTTTTTTCCGGGTTTTTTCGGGGGGAAAACGGAAATTTTCGGAAAAATTGAAAAAATGCTACATTAGCATTTCTTTTGTCTTTTCTAGATTGAAAGTCATTCTGTTACTTTAGGAACATAAAATATGACTATGGACATTTTTACTTGGCATGAAATTATCACAACTAGCATATTAAAAATATAGTGTATCCAAACAATTATTACAAACAGAATACCCACCCACATGCAAAAACAAAACTGAAACTTTTTTATTTTCTTCTGACAATCGCACCTCCTAAAGGAAGAAATGCATCTTGTTCTTGCATTGGAGGGTTCAGTTTGTAACCTAGGACTTGCTTGTCCTCAGTGCACAGAAATTAGATCAATCTGATACCGTATATATATATTTTAGAAATGATTTGGAAAATATTTGAACACCTTGTCTTAAAATATTTTATTCATCATGTTAAAACAAAACGTTCCATAATCATTTTTTTTTTCTTTTTTCAATTTTTCCAATTTTTCGGGAAAAAACCAAAAAGGCTTCAGGGAAAAAACGGAAAAACCCCGTTTTCCCCCCAAATTTTTCCAGTTTTTTCCCGGGCCTTCACATCTCTACCCACCCCACAAGCTTACCTTCACTGTCAAATTTCATCCAGGCGATGTCGTCCCCCACACATTCCACCTTCCAACCGGGCAGGGTGGGATTCATCATCGCCATGTTGGTCTTCCCGCAAGCGCTAGGGAAGGCGGCCGCCACGTACTTCTTCTTCCCCTCCGGGTTTGTGATCCCCAAGATCTGAAAGGAAACGTGAGAAGTGGGTGACGGCCACGCAGATGCCCGGGGCTCTTGAAAGCACACAGACGCCGGGAAGGAATGAGCGGAAGCCTTGTCCAGAGTCAGGCGATCGAGCTCTGCTCTGGGTCCTCGGCCTGGCGGCAGCCCTCCATTCTCTCACACATAAAGGGCCTTTCCCCAAGACTGCCAGGTGAAGTCCATCTACACAGGCACTCAGTCTGTCTCTGGACACAGTTCAAGGTGCCGCTCTTGACCTTCGAAGCTCTGTTTCGGGGGCAACAAGCCTGAGGGACCGCCTACAAGGTATAGATAGGGGCTCTGGGGCAAGTGATGCTCTGTCATCTTGGTGCTTGGGGGGGGTCAACAGTGGGAGGGCTTCTAATGTCCTGGCCCCACTGGTGGACCTCCTGATGGCACTTGGTATTTCTGGCCACTGTGTGACACAGAGAGTGTTGAACTGGATGGGCCTTTGGCCTGATCCAACATTGGCATCTCTTATGTTCTTATGTTCTTATGAGCAAAAATTCTACTTTGTGAGCTACTGGCATTAAAGTTGTGAGAGAGCGATTTGGCTACTGCATACATTAGTTTGCTTTGGAGCCCTCCTTCCTGAGCTAAGACCAAAATGTGTGAGCCGAAGGCTAAAAAACTGTGAGCTAGCTCACACTAACTCAGCTTAGAGGGAACACTGACCTGGACTTGGGCAAACTTAGTCTTTTTCCCGCCCTTCCAAGGATAATATGCACCAGGCAGGCAGGGCATTTTTGCTAGGCAAAACCACGAACGGGGCTCATGCGGCTGACATTTCGTTCTCAAATATGCCGGGCGAATCTGATCACGGTTCCCCACGCATTTTGTTCATTAGAACCCCCTAGCAGCTTCTACAGATGTCCCCCGCTTGTTTCAAGGCCCCAGAATGTTTTGCGGCCAATACGAAATTCACCTTTCAGAAACCGGACTCATACTAGGAGATATCTCACAATGCCCTGCGGGAGAACTTTGCTCTATTGAACTACATGTCCTCCGGGCAAACAGAAGCCAGCCAGAATTCTTCCCAAGCGCACGGAAACCTCTTGCATTCCAAGCGGTATTTGTTTGCCTTGCCAAAAAACGAAAAGACCAGGGCAGCGGCATTCAGCCAGCCAACAATCAGATTAACCCGTCGGAAGTCTTTCCATTGATTCAACAGCCGCCTCCAATTAATCGGATTTTGTCTTTAAAATAGCCGTTTTAAAAATATAACAAAGCTGGTGACCTGCTTTTTTATTTTTTGCAGGGCACAAGAGTTAACCCTTCGACTACAACATTTCTGCATGCCGTGCTGCTGTTTAACCACGCAGTGGTCCTGCTAAACAGAAGGTAGGAAATGTAGGAGGAGGAGATTGGATTTATACCCCGCCCTTCACTTTGGAGTCCCAGAGCGGCTGACAAACTCCTTTCCCTTCCCCTCCCCACAACAGACACCGTGTGAGGCAGGTGGGGCTGAGAGAGCTCTTTCGAGAACTGCTCTTTCAAGAACAGCTTTACGGTGGAACCTGAAAATCACCACTCCACGCTAGAGAACGTCTACCACATACTTTCTTTTAAGACAGAACACAGCTGTATCTTGCAATAGTGATTACAGGAGAGAGATCTAAACGGTCCGTTTTACTGTGGGACAATCTATCCGTGGAGAGGCCATGGCTCAGTGGCAGAGCATCTGCTTGGCATGCAGAAGGTCCCAGGTTCAATCCCTGGCATCTCTAGCTAAAAGCACTGGCAGTTGGTGATGTGAAAAGCTTTCGCCTGAGACCCTGGAGAGCTGCTGCCCGTCTGAGGAGAAAAATACCGACTCTGAAGGACCAAAGGTCTGCTTCACTATAAGGCAGCTTCAAGTGTTCCTGTGTTTTCAATCCGGCAGTTCTAAACTCTCCGCATATAGAGAGAGGAAGACTGTCCAAAACGACCCACAGGGCGCCGAAGCCTCCCCTACTGTCTCTTGAGAAACCTGTATAAGGGCAATAGACTTGCAGCGTACTAAATGATTCACAGAGCTACTTGGAAAACGTATTAGGGACTGTGGTCGATAGTACTGTGTACAGCTTGCTGAAACTAGGAACCTACTATGCAATTTTGCATCGTTTAATGTGTCACGTTAACACTTAACGCTTTGCGTCAAGTTCTGCTTTTAGATTTCTGGTTAGTTCTACAACCCTAATTCCTATCGCACTGTTTACTGAGTGTCCCATCTGTTGATTGTCTTGACTCACTCTTTGTAATCCGCCTGGAATTCAAGTGAGAAAGCTGGACTATAAATATGTTCAAGGTGGGTCGCCGTGTCGGCCTGAAGCCACAGAACAAAGTTTGAGTCCAGTGGCACCTTTAAGACCAACAGAGTTTAATTCTGGGTATAAGCTTACACCCAGAATTAAACTTTATTGGTCTTAAAGGTGCCACTGGACTCAAACTTTGTACTTAAAATAAAAATAATACCCTATGGCAAATTTGTTCAAGTGTCTTTCCACATTTTTCTCTCCCGACTCTTTAGTCTCTCCGCCTTCAAAAACTGCAAGACAGACAGAAATTCTCCAGGCAACCCCCTCTGTGTCTGTGTGTGTATCTGTCTTTTTTTATGTTTTGCATGGCACAAGAGTTAACCCTTCGACTACAACATTTCTGCATGCCGTGCTGCTGTTTAACCACACAGTGGTCCTGCTAAACAGAAGGTAGAAAATGTAGGAGGAGATTGGATTTATACCCCGCCCTTCACTTGGAGTCCCAGAGCGGCTTACAAACTCCTTTCCCTTCCCCTCCCCACAACAGACACCCTGTGAGGCAGGTGGGGCTGAGAGAGCTCTTTCGAGGACTGCTCTTTCAAGAACAGCTTTACGGTGGAATCTGAAAATCACCACTCCATGCTAGAGAACGTCTACCATATACTTTCTTTTAAGATAGAACACAGCCGTGTCTTGCAATAGTGATTACAGGAGAGAAATCTAAACGGTCCGTTTTACTGTGGGACAATCTATCCGTGGAGAGGCCGTGGCTCAGTGGCAGAGCCTCTGCTTGGCATGCAGAAGGTCCCAGGTTCAATCCCCGGCATCTCTAGCTAAAAGCACTGGCAGTTGGTGATGTGAAAAGCTTTCGCCTGAGACCCTGGAGAGCTGCTGCCCGTCTGAGGAGAAAAATACCAACTTTGAAGGACCAAAGGTCTGCTTCACTATAAGGCAGCTTCAAGTGTTCCTGTGTTTTCAATCCGGCAGTTCTAAACTCTCCGCATATAGAGAGAGGAAGACTGTCCAAAACGACCCACAGGGCGCCGAAGCCTCCCCTACCTGCTGAAACCTCTTTGCGTGAAAAGCACCGTAGTCTTGTGCAAACGATCCCACAATGCTTCGCGGCGAAGCCCGTGGCCCTTTGCTCCCCACACGTCTCTCCCCAGGGGGCAACGGCCTCCGGGTCTCGACGAGGGCTCTCGTACGTCCATCTGTTCCTCCCCCCCACCACCACCACCACCTCTGTGCGTCAGACTCATCCTCGCCATTTAGGATTTCGGCAGCCCTCGATAACTCATTAACCAATTAATATTTGCTCACAAAATGTCCCCGGAGAGGCAATGTAAACACCCATTGCCCTTCGACCTCTCCCCAGCCGTTTCGGCTCTCTGCTCCTCTTCCACGCGCCACCATCGTTCTGGCTGCCCGGACCCCTGGCTGCACAGCGCTAGGTTCCCTCCTGTCCCCATAGTGGGGCTCCATTCCGAGCTTGGGGTCGGCCCCAGGACCTGTTTTCGGAGCCAGTGAACAAGCCTGGCCTGGGATGCCCCAGGCTAGCCAAATCTTCTCAGATCTCAGAAGCCCAATCCAAGTTTAGGGCTGCCAGGTCCCCCAGGAGGGCGGAGGTTCCCCCGCTCAAAGGGTCCCCAATCCGCCGGTCAGGAAAAGGCCAGCGGGGGGAACCCCGTCCCCAACGTGCCCAGTTCAGGCCGACATACCCGGCGCCATGACGTCACCCGGAAGTGACATCATCACGTTGGGCCCGTCACCGGCTGACACTCTAGCAATCAGCCTGAAAACTCTATGGTACCATAGAGTTTCCAGGCTGACTGCTAGAGCGCCAGCCGGCGACGTGCCCAACGTGATGACGTCACTTCCGGGTGACGTCAACGCGGAGCGCGTGCGCGCAAACTCTCCCCCGCTTTTAACCGTAAGCCACTTGGCGACCCTATCCAAGTTACTACTTGGATGGGCGACCACCAAGGACATCCAAGGGCGTGGCCACTGTTCCCTCTAAGCCAAGTTAGTGTGAGCCAGCTCACATTTTTTTAGCCTACGGCTCACCCATTTTTGT
>NW_015160244.1:59913-60571 GCF_001447785.1 Gekko japonicus
TAGAGGGGGCCTTGGTGGCTGCACAGAAGTAGGCGATGGCCAACCACGTCTTTTCGCCTCCAGCCTTGAGAACCCTGGAGGGCCGCCATAAGTTATTATTATTGCTGTTGTTATTGTTATGATTCATTGCCCTATCCCTGCTCGACAGGGCTCTGGGCGATGGACCATAGAAGGCGTACAGCCACAAACGAATGCAAGAACCGTAACATTCTAATCACAAACATAACTCTGATTAAAAAAGTAAAAAAAACACACAACGGATATAAAAAGTCCAGGATGGCGTCTCTAGAATTTATATCCCAGATCCAGTGTTCCCTCTAAGCTGAGTGAGTGTGAGCCAGCTCACTGTTTTTTAGCCTCCGGCTCACCCATTTTTGTCCCAGCTCTGTCTTAGCTCAGGAAGGAGCAAACTGATGTACGCAGCGGCCAAATGGCTCGCTCCCAGCTTTGATGCCACTGGCTCACAAAGTAGAATTTTTACTCACGAGCAGGGGTCGTTTCGTAGAAAAAGAGCTAGGGGAACTCATTAGCATAACTCATTAGCATATGCCACACCCCTGACATCACCGGAAGTGTGTCATAAGGCCACACCCCCTGACATCACCGGAAGTGTGTCATAAGGCCACACACCCTGCCCCCAACGGTCCCAGCCGCCGCC
>NW_015160244.1:60781-63166 GCF_001447785.1 Gekko japonicus
GCAGGGCTTCGTCATGTGCCCCGCCCCCCCTACCTCACCCGGGGGAACTGCGATCCCTCGCGATCCCCCCCGAAATGACCTCTGCTCACAAGACTCCACAGCTTAGAGGGGGAACTGCCCAGATCTGGACGGTCTGGCCCCTTCTGGGCATGGGAGGAAGAAGCAGAAGCTCAGAGCCGGAGGCAGGAGGAGAAAGGAGGCTGCCGGCCACAATGGAGACCCGTCGCTGTCCTCGCCTAAAAGCCTAGCGGAACCTCCCTGCCTCTCAGGCCCTGCGGAACGGCAGGGCCCTGGTGGTATGAGGCTGAGAGTCCCACCAGGTGGGGGCCAGGACCAAAAAGGCTCTGGCCCTGGCCCAGGACAGGCGGACATCTTTGGGGCCAGGGATCCAGTGGGCTGCGGCTTGTCTTTCCACCACCTCCAAACAGCCTAGCCTCCAAGCAGGTGCCGGTCAAGAGAAGAAGAGGAAGAAGAGGAGAGAAGAGATTGGATTGATACCCCATGGCCCTTCACTACCCAAAGGAGTCTCAGAGCGGCTCACAAACTCCTTTCCCTTCCCCTCCCCACAACAGCCACCCTGTGAGGTCGGTGGGGCTGAGAGAACTCTTGACCAATGCTCCCTCCAAGCTGTGGAGTCTTGTGAGCAAAAATTCTACTTTATGAGCTGCTGGCATTAAACTTGTGAGCAAGCTATTTGGCTACTGCATAAATTAGTTTGTTCTGGAGCCATCTTTTCTGAGCTAAGACAAAAATGTGTGAGCTGAAGGCTAAAAAACTGTGAGCTAGCTCACACTAACTCAGCTTAGAGGGAACACTGCCTGTGAGGTCGGTGGGGCTGAGAGAGCTCTTGACAGAAACGGCTCTTTTCCAAGGACAGCTCTTATCAGAGCTACGGCTTGCCCAAGGTCATCCAGCCAGGTGCGAGTGGAGGAGTGGGGAATCATACCCGGTTCTCCCAGATTAGAGTCCGCGCACTTAACCATGACACCAAACTGGCACTTAACCACTACACCAAACTGGCAACCAGCTCCCGCCTACAGGGATTGAGAGGAAGTAAAGGCACCCAAAGGTGTGGTCAGAAATGGGCCTCCAGTTGAGATCCCAAAGCCCCGCCTCCTCACCTTTGACCTCAGCTCTTCTTCCCCGGGACAGACTGGGACCATAAAGCTCAAACCCCCATGGCCAATGTTCCGTCTAAGCTGTGGAGTCTTGTGAGGAAAAATTCTACTTTGTGAGCTACTGGCATTCAAGTTGTGAGCAAGTGATTTGGCTCCTGCATAAATTAGTCTGCTCTGGAGCCATCCTCCCTGAGCTAAGATGAAAATGTGTGAGCTGGTGACTAAAAAACTGTGAGCTAGCTCACACTAACTCAGCTTAGAGGGAACACTGCCCATGGCCTGTGTTGGTTGGCAAAGGCCGTTTGGCTCAGGGGTGGCCTCCAGCAGTGACACCGGCCCAACTCAGACGTCACCCTCGGCACACACCGCTGACAATCCAGTTCAAACGGCTCGACCCCGGCCACCAGCACTGTGACAGGCAAGCCAACCGATGCCACGGTTAAGCCAAAGCAACTCCTGCAGCTTCACCAGCCCCGCAGGGGCGAACACCCCTTGTGCCAGTCTGCCGGCAGCTCTACCTGCCACTTCCCAAAAAGGTTCTTCCCCTGCGTCCACCCGCCCTCCCTCTCCCCAAAGGTCCTTACCAGCATGTGCTCGGCCAGCCAGCCCTCGTCTCTGGCGATGCAGGAGGCGATACGGAGAGCAAAGCATTTCTTGCCTAGGAGGGAGTTGCCCCCGTAGCCGCTGCCGAAGGAGACGATCTCACGCCGTTCCGGGCGGTGTCCTATGAGGGTCTTCTCCGGGTTACAAGGCCAGTTATTCACCAACTCTTCTGCAAGGCAGAAGAAAGAACAGGCAGAGGAGAAGGGCATTAGAGGTCAAACACGGCATCGGTCCCAGGGGCGGCCGAACTTGTTTACCATTAAGAGCCACACAGAACAAACGTCAGATGCTTGAGAGCTGCAAGGCATGAACAAATATGACCCGTATGTTTTAGCGAAAAACACGCAGGTTTGCTTTTTATTAACATTAACTGAGACTGCCAAAAAGAAAAACAAAAGGGGGTAAAAACAGATATTGATAATGATATTCAGGGGTCGTTTCCTGCAGGAGCGCACAGGAGCGGAGCTCCGGCAGTGAAGAGCCCAGGGGCTGGGCACATGCAACAAGCTCCACTCCCTGCTCCCAGCAGCCCTCAGTCAGAGCAAGAAGCAGCCAGGTAAGTTACAGAGCCCCCCTGGTCCAAAACAGTCCAGTGGCACCTTTAAGACCAAGTTTTATTCAGGTACAAGCTCGCCCTCCTCTGCGAGGACAGATCTGCTACGTT
>NW_015160244.1:63228-66760 GCF_001447785.1 Gekko japonicus
GCCGTCCCCCCCCCCCCAATAGCTAGGAATCCAAAACAGTCCAGTGGAGCCTGAGCGGTGGGTGTTGCCTTCTGACACACTTATGGTGTGGCATATGCAAATGAGTTATGCTAACGAGTTATGCTAATGAGCTCCTGCACCTCTTTTTCTACCAAATGACCCCTGATTGATATTTAACTTCAGATGGGGAGGGACGGAAAAAAGAGAGACGGAGGGAGGGAGGGAGGGAGGGAGGGAGGGGGAAGGAGCGAAGGAAATATAGAGGTGGAAAGAAAGCAAGGGGAATGGAAGACCGCTGGAGGAGGCCTGCCTCCCCTTCACTACCCCAGCTGCCCTGCCGGGAGCCACACAATATGTGCGAAAGAGCCGCATGTGGCTCCCGAGCCACAGTTTGGCGCCACTCCTGATCTATCCTTTGGAGAGCCCCACTGACACCTCTGCGCAAGTGGAATCGATACTGAGGGGTGCCCTAGCTCTCCGTTTCAGGAAATCAACTCCTACTCGGCCCTGACCTGGACGAATCAGGCTGGCCCGACCTCAACAGATCTCGGAAGCTAAGCAGGGTCGGCCCTGGTTAGTCCTTGGATGGGAGACCACCCAGGAAGTCCAAGGTTGCTACGCAGAGGCAGGCAAGGGCAAACCACCCCCTGAACGACTCTCGTCTTGAAAACCCTACAGGGTTGCTGTAAATCAGCTGCGGCCTGATGGCCCTTTCCGCCACCAGGAGGAGGAGGAGGAGAAGAGTTGGTTTTTATACCCCGCTTTTCTCTACCCTGGAGCTGCGGTGGCTCAAGCGGTTAAGGCGCTGAACTGCAGGCTGTGGAAGGTCGGTAGTTCAGCAGTTCGAGACCCGAGTGTGCCGCATGACGGAGTGAGCTCCCGTCTCTAGTTCCAGCTCCTGCCAACCTAGCAGTTCGAAAGCAAGACATTGCAAGTAGATAAATAGGTACTGCTTCGGTGGGAAGGTAACAGCGTTCCGTGCGCCTCAGGGTTTAGTCATGCTGGCCACATGACCACAGAGAAGTCAAACTAAAAGCATAAAAGTACAAAAAGCATAAAAACAAAAAATATGCGGCAAGAAGGACAGATGAACAAGGGAGTGCCAGACGAGGAAGTCTTTACCCACATCCTGACCTGGATAGCCCAGGCAAGCCCAGTCTGATCAGATCTCGGAAGCTTAGCAGGGTCGACTCTGGCAAGGACTTGGATGGGAGACCTCCTTGGAATACCAGAGGTGGTAGGCAGGGTAGGTAGGCTTACGACTGTACATGTGGCACGGAAGAAGTAGATGATTCTGAGATGTCCTCTCCTTTCACTCCCCTAAAATAAATTTATCACTAGTGTCTTATCTCTGCAGGAAGGAGTTTCAGATATGGAAAAAGTTATATTTTTGCTTGCAGACAAAGAGCCGTATGTTTCTAATAGGTAAAGGTAAAGGTTCCCTTGCTCGAAAGCCAGTCGAGTCCGACTCTAGGGTTGCGGTGCTCATCTCCGTTTCAAAGCCGAAGAGCCAGCGCTGTCCGAAGACGTTTCCGTGGTCATGTGGTCGGCATGACTAAACACCGAGGCGCACGGAACGCTGTTACCTTCCCACCGAAGTGGTACCTATTTATCTATTTGCAATGTCTCGCTTTCGAACTGCTAGGTTGGCAGGAGCTGGGGCCAGAGACGGGACTTCACTCCGTCATGCGGCACACCAGGGTCTCGAACTGCTGAACTACTGACCTTCCGCAGCCTGCAGGTCAGCGTCTTAACCACTTGAGCCACCGCAGATCCATGTTTCTAATACAGTTGCTTTATTTGCACTGGTGGCTAGATTGATTAGATCCAAGTGTATGGAATGGACCACGGCCTGATTCGGCTATGTATTTATATGACCCTGTTGGTTATTCATTTAATTTGTGTTTACTTTGCAGTTTTATTATGCGGGATTTTATGTACTGTCTTCTGTACTGTTATGACCTATGGTCAACACAGTGAATTACTATTACTACTGTTCAGCCACCTCTCTGAATATCCTCCATGCCCCCAGTAGGGGTCAGTCACCAGAGGCCTCCATGACGTCCAGGTGCGCACACACACACTCACACACATATGAAAACACCCTCCCCCCCCCAAAAAAAAGTCTTCACCTGCTGGTGGAAGACAGCAACAGAAAGGGACGGGTGAGTCTCTCTGAGCAGAGAGTTCCAGCGTTTTAGTGCCACATCCAGGAGGGCCCCCTCTCATGAACACGTGAAGCTGCCTTGTCCTGTATCAGACCCTTGGTCCGCCACGGTCAGTTCTGTCCACTCAGATTGGCAGCAGCCAGGGGTCGTTTCGTAGAAAAAGAGCTAGGGGAACTCATTATCATACCTCATTAGCATATGTCACACCCCCTGACATCACGGGAAGTGTGTCATAAGGCCACACCCCCTGACATCACCGGAAGTGTGTCATAAGGCCACACCCCCTGACATCACCGGAAGTGTGTCATAAGGCCACACACCCCGCCCCCAACGATCCCGGCCGCCACCGGCGGCCTTGCAGCTCCACTTCCAATCATGTGCCCCGCCCCCTGTACCTCACCCGGGGGAACCGCGATCCCCCGCGATCCCCCCCGAAATGACCTCTGGCAGCAGCTCTCCAGGGCAGAGCTCTTTCACATCACCTGCTACCTGGTCCATTTACCTGGAGGTGCCGGGGATTGAACCTGGGACCTTCTGCCGGCCAAGCAGAGGCTCTACCACACACACCCCTCTCCTCGCAATCTGATTTCATAAAGTGGGGACACTTAAAGCAGGGCCGTGGGACATGACGGTAGTGGTCAGGCAAATTCACAAGGGAGTAGGCGGTCCTTCAAGTATGCTGGTCCCAAGTCATATAGGCTTCAAAGGTCAATGCCAACACCTCAAACTGTGCCAGGAAATAGACTGGGAGCCACCTAGACGGGCCAAGACTGCAGTGATATGCTCCCAACCACCTGCTCCGGTCAACATCCTGGCTGCAGCGTTAAGCGTTGGCCAACCTTTCTGAACACTCTTCAAGGTCAGCCCCACCTAGAGTGCACTGCAGTAATCTAGCCCAGAGGTAACCAGGGCACACACGATGGTGGCCAGATCTTTGTTCCCAACAAGGAGACACACTCGAGGCGGAGGGCGCCACTCACCTCCCAGAGGAAGAGGCCGCCCCACGGAATGCAAGCACTTGACAAAGTCCTCGTCGCCCAAGTTGCGGAGGACGGCGGCACCCATGCGGGTCATGATGCGCATGCTGGCCACCACGTAGGCCGAGTCGGTGAGCTGGATCCCGATCTTGGACAGGGGCGAGCCAATGGGCCCCATGCTGTAAGGGATGACGTACATCGTGCGGCCTGCGAGAGAACATGAAACAGATAACGGGCCACAATGAAGGGAAAGATGAGGGCAGGAGCGCAAACTGGGACAGACGGATGGCGGGCAGACGGGTTCGTCAGTGGATGGAGATGGGTTAATTGTTAGGGAGGGCGGGTATTTGAATCAATGAGCTGGGAGAGGAACATATATATATATAT
>NW_015160244.1:66807-71602 GCF_001447785.1 Gekko japonicus
TATATATATATATATGGAAAGGTGTAAAGAAATAAGAGAGATGACCATTTAAGTCACATGGCTAGACAATTGGGCTCATGAACTCCTTCCCCGCAATTCTCGCCTGACCCCCCCAAACTGGGTTCCCCATTGGAATGATCATTCCCTAGAGGTAAGAAGGCCCCTGATCACAGTCGCCGCACCCCTGACCAGTGTTCCCTCTAAGCCGAGTTCGTGTGAGCTACCTCACAGTTTCTTAGCCTCCGGCTCAGACATTTTTGTCTTCGCTCAGGAAGGAGGGCTCCAGAGCAAACTAATTGATGCAGCAGCCATAATCGCTCGCTCACAACTTTAATGCCAGTAGCTCACAAAGCAGAATTTTTGCTCATGAGTCTCCACAGCTTGGAGGGAGCATCACCCTTAACTGGTCTCCTTTTCACCTTTCATACAGCCGGGGAAACGGTCATCCATCGCCTCCTGGAATGCCTTTGGGTTCATCCAGTTGCCCAGTTGTCCTTTGACTCCTGAAGCAGGGACGGGTATCGTGTCCCTCTGGTCCTCCGTCACGATGACTGTCCGGCTCTCCACACGGGCCACATCCTTAGGGTCAGTCTTGGCCAGCCAGCTACGGGGAGAAAAAGCGAGTGAGCGACTCTTGTTACACCTACAGGCTTGGAGGTAACGTTCCCTAGACTGAGGGCACCGAGGTACAACTATAAGGTTTCCCTTGCTCAAAAGCCAGTCGAATCCGTCTCTAGGGATGCGGTGCTCATCTCCGTTTCCAAGCCGAAGAGCCAGCGCTGTCCGAAGACGTTTCCGTGGTCATGTGTCTGGCATTAGACGCTGAGCCCCACGGAACGCCACTACCTTCCCACCGAAGTGGTACCTATTTATCTACTTGCAATTTCTTGCTTTCAAACTGCTAGGTTGGCAGGAGCTGGGACCAGAGATGGGAACTCACTCCATCACGCGGCACTCGGGTCTCGAAATGCTGAGCTACCGAACTTCCGGTCTGCAGCACAGCGTCTTAACCACTTGGGCCACCACAGCCCGCACAACTATAAAGGTAAAGGTAAAGGTTCCCCTGCTCGAAAGCCAGTCGAATCCGACTCTAGGGTTGCGGTGCTCATCTCCGTTTCAAAGCTGAAGAGGCAGCGCTGTCCGAAGACATTTCCGTGGTCATGTGACTGGCATGACTAAACACCAAGGCACACGGAACGCTGTTCCCTTCCCACCGAAGTGGTACCTATTTATCTACTTGCAATTTCTTGCTTTCGAACTGCTAGGTTGGCAGGAGCGGGAACTAGAGACGGGAGCTCACTCTGTCATGCAGCACACTCGGGTCTCGAACTGCTGAACTACCGACCTTCCACAGCCTGCAGTTCAGCGTCTTAACCACTTGAGCCACCGTGGCATGTAAATGTTCACCAGTAGGTGGCTCCCTACAGCGCTCCCAAGAGGCACTGCAGGCTATCCATTAATAAGGGGGTGGGTCCATGGCTCAGTGGAAGAGCCTCTGCTTGGCACGTAGAAGGTCCCAGGTTCAATCCCTGGCTTTCCACTTAAGGATCTGGCACAAGGTGATGTCAAAGACCTTTATCTGCCTGACACCCTGGAAAGCTGCTGCCACTCTGAGTGAACGATACTGACTTCTGTGGACCAAGGGGTCTGATCCACTATAAGGTAGCTTCATAGCATCATAGAGTTTGAAGGGACCTCCAGGGTCATCTAGTCCAACCCCCTGCATAAGGCAGGAAATCCACAAATGCCTCCCCTCCCCAACACCCAGTGATTGCTGTTCCACACCCAGAAGATGACCAAAAAACCCCCCCTCCAGGATCCCCAGCCAAATGGGCCTGGAGAAAAACTGCCTCCTGACCAGTGTGCTCCCTCTAAGCTGTGGTGTCTTGTGAGCAAAAATTCTACTTTGTGAGCTTCTGGCATTAAAGTTGTGAGCAAACGATTTGGTTGCTGCATCAGTTAGTTTGCTCTGGAGCCATCCTTCTTTTTTAAATCAATTTATTATTATAATAATAATAATTATTATTATTATTTCAAAACAATGCCATACAGTTGCCAGCAAGACAAAAATGTGTGAGCCGGAGGCTGAAAAACTGTTATCTAGCTCACACTAACTCAGATTATAGGGAACACTGTTCCTGACCCCAAGGTGGCAATCAGCATTTCCCTGGGCGTGTAAGAAAGGGCCACGAGAAAGAAAAAGAAGAGGAGGAGGAGGAGATTAGATTTATACCCCGCACTTCACTACCCAAGGGAGTCTCAGAGCAGCTTACAAACTCCTTCCCCTTCCCCCTCCCCACAACAGACACCCTGTGAGGTAAGCGGGGCTGAGAGAGCTCTTACAGAAACTGCTCTTTTTCAAGGACAGCTCCGACAGAACTGTGGCTCGCCCAAGGTCACCCAGCAGGTGCAAGTGGAGGAGTGGGGAATCAAACCCGGCTCTCCCAGATTAAAGTCTGCGCACTGATGCAGCCCTTCCTGCCCTCCCTCTCATGATCTGCCTAAGCTCGCAGAATCAGCACTGCTGTCAGATGGCCGTGGAGCCTCTGCTTGAAAAACCCCAAAGAAGGAGAAGCCCACCACCTCCCGAGCTCTGATGTGCTCTGTTGCATTCTTTCACTACTCCTCCACCCACAGTCAGCCAACAGAGGCACTTACCAATTCTCATACTTGGTCAGGGGTTTTATAACGCCTTCCGACTCCAGCAGGTTTAAGATTTTGACATTCTCCTTCTCGGTCCCGTCGCAAATGTGGACGTTCTCCGGCTGGCAGAGCTGTGCGCCGTGCTCCACAAAGGCTTGCACCGACCGCGAAAGCTTGCTGAGTTCACCGTGGACCACTCGTGGCGCATGGGCCCAGCGCACTGGAACGGCAGACCAGCACTTGAGGGAGGAAGCTCCCAGACTGCAACGGAGGAGGAGAGAGGGAGGATGAGACCGGGAGTGCATTTGTGTAGGCAGAAGGGGACGGGAGGGGCAGGGCAGAAAGAAAGAGACCAGCTGGGTCCTCTCTGATCGGCGACACTTTGCATATCGCGTCCCCTTCCCCGATACGGCTGCTTGCTTGGGCCTGTCTGAACACCCACCAAAGTGTAAATCCTGCACAAGCACGTACAGCATGGGTCTCCAACGGGGTGCCCAGGGGCGACATGGAACCTGCCGACACCTTTCCCAGAGCCCCCTGTAATGATTCCATGTTTTGGTGTGTGTGTTTCTTTAAATGTTGAGTTTGACGGCAGTAATGTAAGAAGAGTGATAAGAGGGAGACAAGTGTGATGTGACTGGCTGATGACTGAGAGTATGGGAGGAGAGATGTCTATGAGGGGATTCTGTGTGTGAAGTTTGAAGAGAGAGCATAGTCTGTGTGACTATGAGAGTTTGAATCTATTCTGTGTGAATACAAGAAACAGTTTTGCCTGTGTGACTATGAGAGATGAATCTATTCTGTGTGAATAAGACAAACAGTTTAGCCTGTGTGGCTATATATATGAGAGAGAGAGAGAGAGATTAGACTGAGTGTCTAAGCCTGTCAGAGTGGAGTTTGGGAATTTGAGAGATTGTTTGTGATGCCAAACTTTGCCAGTTATATTTACAAGTACCTTTCTTCAGCAACAGTTCAAAATAACCAGAAAACTGTTTTGTTCTTTATAAATAAATCAGTTTTTGTTTAAAGTTATCCCAGCAATCAGAATAGTCCTTCCTCGGGGCCACATAGTCCTCTGAAGTTCCCAAAATAGAGAGATTTGGAATTGTTAATTCCTGGTGGCAGCGGAAAACTACTACGTTCATGTACACAGAGTATGCTTAAAGGAGAAACAGTCTCCCCAATAAGCAAGGACCTCACACACCTGGTTTTATTTATTTGTTTGTTTATTTAATTTATACTACCCCAAAAAAATGGGCTCAGGGCAGCTCACAACGTAAAATAAGCAAGGAATAAAAACAGAAAAACAATAAATAGCAATAGCAGATCAACCAAACCCATGCATTATGAAATAATTACCATATGAAACGCCAGTGTCCAGATGGTATCCGGCACAGTAGGACACTGGAAAAAGGTCATAAACAGTGCTGTGGACAGGACAGGGGGGCCAGAATGGATTGAATGCCCGTCAAAAAGCTCCGGTTTTGGGGGGGAAGGTGGGGGCTTGTGCATAGTAGGACTGCACAGATGAGAAGGCCTTGTATTAAACAGAGCTTTAACCTTAAACGTTGAAGTCTTGCTATGAGAGTTATCTATAACCTCTCTCCCTCTTATTTTGTTGTTGACTCCAGAAGCCTGGGAGCTCACCCGTGACTCTCCAAGTTATGCAAAAATGTACCATTTTGACACATGCGTGAGCAGGCGAAATTGCAAAAGTATGCGTGCCTATGCCAGAAGATGCAAAGATATACACAACTCACTATATCTATGTGCTCATGTTTAAGAATGTTAATAAATATCAGCAGAACAGAGTTTGAGTCCTGGGGCATCTTTAAGACTAACAAGGTTTAATTCTGGGTATGAGCTTTCGTGTGCAAGCACACTTCCTCAGATACAGTGGAACAAATTTCCTCAAGCCTTACATATGGAGGGAGGGGGTGAGTCGCCAAGATGGGCTAGTAAGAGTCAAGATGCATAAGTAACTGGGCAATAAGAGAAGAGATTGGATTTATACCCCACCCTTCACTACCCAAAGGAGTCTCAGAGCGGCTTACAAACTCCTTTCCCTTCCCCTCCCTACAGCGGACATCCTGTGAGGTGGGTGGGACTGAGAGAACTTTACCAGAAACGGCTCTTTTCCAAGAACAGCTCT
>NW_015160244.1:71614-77177 GCF_001447785.1 Gekko japonicus
CCACCTTCAGGTACAAGCTCTCCCTCCTCTGTGAGGGCAGATCTGCACGTTCCCCAACCCCCAATAGCTAGCAAACCAAAACAGTCCAGTGGAGCCTGAGCGGTGGGTGTTGCCTTCAGACACACTTCCGGTGATGTCAGGGGGTGTGGCATATGCAAATAAGTTATGCTAATAAATTATGCTAATGAGCTCCTGCACCTCTTTTTCTACGAAATGACCCCTGGACAGAACTATGGCTTGCCCAAGGTCATCCAGCAGGTGCAAGTGGAGGAGTGGGGAATCAAACCCGGTTCTCCCAGATTAGAGTCCACGCACTTCACCACGACACCAAACTGGCTAAGTATAGCTGAGATTGGATTAAAACAGTTGGCATGATCTGTGAACAGCAGCATATTAGCACACAGACACAAGAGTTAACAAACAGATGTGAGAACTAAGTTTGAGTCCAGTGGCCCCTCCAAGAGCAACAAAGTTCAATCCTGGGTGTAAGCAAGAACTGCACACACCTTGCAAAGTAATAAAATGCATAAAAATGCGAATGCAGAAATACTCTTCTCTGAGCACACATGGCCCCAGGGAAATGTTGACAACCGCATTCTAGAAGAACATGCACAAGTGTGCAAAGTTGCTTATGTCTCTCTGAGCATAAATCAAGAGCATGACTTTTGGGCACTCCAGGCAGGGGTCATTTCCTGCAGGAGCACACAGGAGCGGAGCTCTGGCAGTAAGGAGCTCAGGGGGCGGGCACATGCAACAAGCCTCACCCCCTGCTCCCAGCAGCCCTCAGTTGGGCCACGAGGAGCAAGAAGCAGCCAGATAAGTTGCAGAGCCCCCCCCCCCCAGGACAATACTGGGAACCTTTGAAAAAACAAATAAATCATGAACTCCTATGCCCATGCAGAAGCGCACACATTTCCCATGAGCCGGTTCAGGAAAACAGAAGCCTTCAGACACCACGTTTAACACGCACACACCCTGAGTCTGGCACAAGCATCAGTGTCTCTTTCCCAAGATATGCCTTCGCCCATGGCTATTCATGTATAGCATGTGCCAAAGCCATATGCCTGGATGAGCAACATCCAAACCATGGTCCTCCTAAGCGAAGGTAAAACTGAAGAGACAGGAACCTCCTGAGACCACAAAGACTGTGAGGGAGATGGAGCTTATCTCCAGAGGGAATGAACCACACACCAGGGTTGAAACTATATGGCTTGCCACACTGCCCATATAAAAGCACCCACAACTTCTGATGACTGATGACTCTCAAGGTGTGTTTTTTAAGTCAGCTGCATGCACAACAAGGGATGGGAACCTGCACAGCAAAGCATGTAGCACTCACGCTTGTGCACGTATGGGCACGTCAGCTCCTGCAAGGGTACCTCCGCAGTCAAGGCTGAGGGAAACACTGCACCCCAATGTCCATAAGAACATCAGAAGAGCCCTGCTGGATCACACCAGCGAGGGTCCATCTAGTCCAGCATCTAGGGCTGCCAAATCCCCCCGGGGGGGCGGATAATCCCCCGCTTTGGAGGCCCAATTTCCACCGCCGCGAAATCGGGCTCCGGGGGGAACTCCACCGCGCGTGCACGTCAGCCGGAGGTGACGTGATGACACCAGGCACACTGGGGGCGGGGCCACAGCCATCTGAGGGGAAAACGCACGCTCAAGACGCCGTCTGGGAGCCCCCCGCCACGGAGTAAGACGGACTTGGGAACCCTGCCAGCATCCTGTCTCACACAACAGCCAACCAATTCCTCTGGAGGGCCAACAGCAGGGCAGAGGTCGAGGCCTTCCCCTGATAAGAACACTAGAAGAGCCCTGCTGAATCAGACCACTGATCCATCTAGTCCAGCATCCTGTCTTACCCAGTGGCCAGCCAGTTCCTCTGGAGGTCCAACAGCAGGGCAGAGAGGCCGAGGCCTTTCCCTGATATGAACATCGGAAGGGCCCTGTTGGATCAGACCAGGGAGGGTCCATCTAGTCCAGCCTCCTGTCTCACACAGTGGCCAGCCAGTTCCTCTGGAGGTCCAACAGCGGGCAGAGAGGCCGAGGCCTTCCCCGATGAGAATATCAGAAGAGCCCTGCTGGATCAGACCAATGAGGGTCCATCTAGTCCAGCATCCTGTCTCACATGGCGGCCAACCAGTTCCTCTGGAGGACCAACAAGAGGGCAGAGAGACCGAGGCCTTCCTCTGAAAAGAACATCAGAAGAGCCCTGCCGGGTCAGACCAGGGGTCCATCTAGTCCAGCATCCCATCTCACACAGTGGCCACCCAGTTCCTCTGGAGGGCCAACAACAGGGCAGAGGCGCCGAGGCCTTTCCCTGGATGCTGCCGCCTGGCTCTGGCTTCAGAGGCTTAACCGAATGTGGAGGTTCCCTTGAGTAGCCACTGATGGACCTATCTCTCCGCCATGAATCTATCTCATCCGCCTTTAAAGCTGTTTATTCCTGTGGCAAAGAAGACGGGGACGGCAAAGGATGAGATGGTTAGACAGTGTCATAGATGCAGCGAACATGAAGTTGAGCCAACTTCAGAGGACGGCGGAAGACCGGAAGGCCTGGCGTGATCTGGCCCGTGGGGTCGCGAAGAGTCGGACTCGACTGCGCGACTGAACAACAACAACAAATGACTGTGGCCATCACTACACCCTCATCACTCTCTGGGTAAAGAAGTCCACCCTGTGCTTAAAGAATATCAGCGACAGATTCAGATGCGGGGCCGCGGTTTTGCTGTGTAAGCGCATGCAACCCTTCCCCGGCGCCCACTCGTAGGAGAAGCACACCAGGACATTGTTTGTGCACCGCCCTGACCCTTGCACTCCAGGACTGCGGTGGGTGAGGGTTCACATCTCCCCCCCCCCGTGGCCTGGGATTGGCCAACTGCCTGGGGACGGAGTGGGGCAACTCTGGCCAAGCTCCAAGCGGCAAAGTAAAGTACAAGGGACAGCCACTTTGCGTGGACTTTCACCCCCCCACCCCGGTCGCTGTTTCCTACAGAGGAGGGAGGAAGGGAGGTCCGGCTTTGCCCTGGGGCCATCGGGGCTGCGATAAGGGGACACTGCTGTTGTTCCAGGCAGACACGTAGCCCTCCACCGGGACTTCCACTTTAGCACCGTCCTGTTCCTCCAGGGAGGATGCTTAATTTTTTTTTTTTTTTAAAGGAAAGCCCTGCAGTGGAAGCTCACTTCTCCCCAAACTCACAGGAATCCACATTTCCCAAGACCAGTGCGGGTCTGTCCTCCTGCTATGTTTCCTCTTTGTTGTTGCTGTTCAGTCGCACAGTCAAGTCCGACTCTTTGCGACCCCATGGACCAGATCACGCCAGGCCTTCCGGTCTTCCACCGTCCTCTGAGGTTTGCTCAACTTCATGTTCGTTGCATCTATGACACTGTCTAACCATCTCATCCTTTGCCGTCTTCTTTGACCTTCAATCTTTCCCAGCATCAGGGTCTTCTCCAGTGAGTGCTCCCTTCTCATTGGGTGGCCAAAGTATTTGAGCTTCAGTTTCATTATCTGGCCTTCCAGGGAACAGTCAGGGTAGATTTCTTTTAGGATTGACTGATTTGATCTCCTTGCAGTCCAAGGGACTCTTTGCAAACCACTTATTTCCTCTTTGCAAACCACTAATTCTCTGGGACTCCTTACTGGAGCCCAGTTCACCTACTATAGAGGATTCGGCCCTCCTGCCTCTGCCACTGACTGAACCGCCTGGCCTTGGCGCCGGACCTCAGTTCCTCATCTGTAAAATGGGTATGTTATTAATTTACGTGCAGCTCGGATATTGTGTTTTAGATAGTGATTTTAATACATGGCTAGGAGCCCCAGGGACCCAGCTCACAGATTTTTGTCTTCGCTCAGGAAGGATGGCTCCAGATCAAACTAATTTATGCAGTAGCCAAATCGCTGGCTCACAGCTTTAATCGCAGAGGCAGGCGACGGCCAACCCCCTCGAACTGTCTCTCGCCTTGAAATCCCTTTGGGTTCGGCCTAAGTCTGCTGCCATTTGACAGCAAACAATTATTAGGCCCGGACCTGGACGGCCTAAAGAAGAAGAAGAGATTGGATTTATACCCCGCCCTTCACTCGGAGTCTCAGAGCGGCTTACAAACTCCTTCCCCTTCCCCTCCCCACAACAGACACCCTGTGAGGTAGGTGGGGCTGAGAGAGCTCTGACAGAAACTGCTCTTTTTCAAGAACAGCTCTTATCAGAACTATGGCTTGCCCAAGGTCATCCAGCCACTGCGAGTGGAGGAGTGGGGAATCAAACCCGGTTCTCCCAGATTGGAGTCCGCGCACTTAACCACGACACCAAACTGGCTCTTATCAGATCTTGGAAGCTAAGTGGAGTCAGCCTGCTTAGCGTCTGGATGGGAGACCAGCAAGGAATGCCAGGAGGCAGGCAACGGGAAACCAACTCTGTTCGCCTCTCGCCTCGAAAACCCTGCAGGGTCACCACACACAAGTCAGCTGCAACTCGAAGGCACCTTCCACTACCAGGAACCAGTTATATGACTGACAGGCAGGATGCAGAGGCAGAAGGTAAACAAACGCCAGTCATCTGTCTCGCAAGTTAATTCTGAAGATTCACAATCTGACCACTCCTTTCTTTCAACTGACCCCCACGTTTCTTCACTACTGGCGGGACGGGGGGGGGAGACCTAAAGTCACTTCCGACCAGTGTTCCCTCTAAGCTGAGTCAGTGTGAGCTAGCTCACAGTTTTTGAGCCTCCGGCTCACACATTTGTTGTCCGAGCCCCAGAAGGAGGTCTCCGGAGCAAACTGATTGATGCAGCAGCCAAATCCCTTGCTCTCAACTTGAATGCCAGTCCCTCGCAAAGTGGGATTTTTGCTCGCAGGACTCCGCAGCTCAGAGGGAGCATTGCTTACAACGCCATCTCTTTCCTTTGATCCTCACAACAACCTTTAGAGGTAGGGTTAGGCTGAGAGAGAATAAAGGCCCGAGATCTCCTAGCTCAGCCTCCAGACCAGAGATTTGGATCCTGGTCCTTCCTGATCCTGTTTCAACTCTCCAGCCGCTATATCGCATGAGCCCTTTGAATTTGCAAAGCAGAACACTGATATATATATATTTTAATGGTGCCCGCTCCACAAGAACTCTGTGATATCAGTCCCCATTAACATCCATCGGCCCTGACCTGATCCCGGAAGCTAAGGAGGGTCGGCCCTGGCTAGTGCTCTCCAAGGAAGCCTAGGATTGCTACGCAGTGATCCTCGGAGGGTCGGCCACAGACAGAACTTGGATAGGAGACCCCCCCTAAGGAAGCCCACGGTCACTACGCAGAGGCAGGCAAGGGGCAACCGCCTCTCTTGCTGCACAGACGGGGTAATTCAAACACCCCTCCACAAACTAACTCAGAGGCAGACGCAGGACAAGACTCCAGATCCTTCCGTCCCCCCCTGGCTTCCACGTCAACCCCTTTGGTCTTCAAATGCCAGGTTGGTGTTGTGGTGAAGTGCGCGGACTTTAATCTGGGAGAACCAGGTTTGATTCCCCACGCCTCCACTTGCACCTGGCTGGATGACCTTGGGCAAGCCATAGTT
>NW_015160244.1:77231-84693 GCF_001447785.1 Gekko japonicus
CTTACACCTGGCTGGATGACCTTGGGCAAGCCATAGTTCTGATACCAGCTGTCCTTGGAAAAAAGCAGTGTCTGTCAGAGCTCTCTCAGCCCCACCTTCCTCACAGGGTGTCTGTTGTGGGGAAGGGAAGAGAGAGGAGTTTGTAAGCCGCTCTGAGACACATTTGGGTAGTGAAGGGCGGGGTATAAATCCAATCTCTTCTTCTTCTTCTTCAAAGCAGGCTTGTGGCTACAGTGGGACATCTCGAGGCCAGACCTGCCCCCACCCAACTTACTGCCAAGGCCACCCGACTTCCCATCCAACCCAGGCCCCCGTGATTTCCAATTACTGCCAAGGCCTGTGGTGCTCCCTTGGTGTGTGTGTGTGCAGGGTGCCCCCTGACTTATTTAAAGGCCCCCCAAATTTAAAAAATCCTGGCTACAGGCCTGCTTCAAAGACTATTCGAAACTTGCCTTTGGCAAGGAATACAGTTTTCAGTTCTTGCTCTAAGTTCCAGAGATATTCTGCTGTTTTATGTACCTCCTTCTTGCTGTTTCTTACCAGAACTCTTTTTACAGTTTAATGATAGATAGCCACATTTTCAGCAACTCAGTGATTGCGTATATTGTCTTACTTCACTTATATCCCTGCTTTTCTCCTCGAAGGGGACTCAAGTCAGTTTACGTCATTCTCCCCTCTTCCATTTGATCCTCACAACAACCCTGAGAGGTAGGTGGGCCAAGAACGTGCAACTGACCCAAGGTCACCCAGAAAACCTCCCTGGCAGAGTGTGCATTCAAGCCTGGGTCTCCCAATCCTATCCTGACATTCTAGACACTATTTATTTAGAGATCAAGATGGGTAGCCGTGTTAGTTTGTCTGTAGCAGTAGAAAATCCATCTGAATTGCAACTGATAATGAAGCTCAAGATAATGCATCCACCTGGACTGAATCGAGACCTAGGTTTCCTGTCTCATTACCAGTGCTGATTTCTCCACACCTGTCACCCCTCTGCATATCTTACCTAAATCCAATCACGGCCGCTATTGTCATTCGCCTGTTATTGTCATTCGGCATCTGAAATCACTCCACTTTCCAATAAACACGATAGATGGACTCCCATTCTATCTGAAGAAGTGAGCAGCGACTCACAAAGGCTCACAGCCTGCCACATATTTTGTTGGTCTTTAAGGTGCTCCTGAACTCTTGCTGTTTTCTACCACTATTTATTTGTTTTATTTATGAAAACATTTATTAGCCGCCTTTCTCCATTACGGCGCTTCAAGCGGCTTACGATGCAGATAAAACACAGAAGCTAAAACAGCAAAAAACATAAAAACCAGGACCGTGCTGGCTCTCACCATTCCGTGAGGTTGTTGTCATTGAGCTACCACAAGTGGAAATGCAGAGTACACATTCTCCAGCTAAAGTCTCTTAAAACCCCTGGGGTGAAGACACCAAATTAACGCTCCACATCTGTCACTTACGCTGCCCTTTTAGATTGGCTCGACAGTGTCCCTTGCCTTAGTACAGATGACAACCCTGGCAGGTAGGCCACTGTTATTCACATTTTACAGATGGGAAGCGGGAGGCTGAGCCAACACACAACAAGCTGGCGACAATGCTGAGATTTGGACACTGGGGTTCGAAAATAACTATCGGCACTATATTGGGGACAGAGGGCTGCAACTTGGGGGATTTTACTATCTTTCCGCTTCCTCTTTGGGTCTTAGGCTAGCGGTGTGACCCTGTTTATCCGGCTGGGGTGCAACTGCAAAGGAAATAAAACAGAAGGACAAACAAGGGAGAGACTCGAACTGGCTGAGGACTGCCGCTTCCTCTTGTGGGTGAAAGGTTGCGGGAGGGGGGCTAGTCCCTCGAGGAGGAGGGTGCGGGTGACGTGGAGGGTGAGGAGGAGGAAGTCCGGGCCTGGGAGAGTCTCACCAGCCAGGGTGTTCCCAACAAAGGCCCCTTTGATCTCAGCCCAGAGCACTCCTTGGCACCCGACGTCGCCCCACTTTCTGGCCCCCTCCCCGGGGCATTCACACAGGGAGGTTCCCGGTGCAGTTAACTCTGCACATGCAAGGTCTAAGGCAGGGGAAGGAGAGACAGAATGAATGGAAGTCGAGAGGGACGCAGAGGAAACCTCCTGGAGAAGACAGAGGAAAGCAACGCGAAGGCACTGCTATTGCAAATATTTATCGCCACAAGTGGGTGCCAAAGTGGTTGGGAACAACCAGGGCAGACTTTTTTTTTTGGGGGGGGCTGCTACACTTGGGGAGGAGAGACCCCCAAACCACACCGTCAAGCAAGGCTCCCTCCACACTGTGGAGTCTTGTGAGCAGAAATTCTACTTTGTGAGCTCCGGGCGTTAAAGTTGTGAGCGAGCCATTTGGCTGCTGCATAAACCAGTTTGCTCTCTGGAGCCATCCTTTCTGAGCTGAGGCAAACATGTGTGAGCCGGAGGCTAAAAAACTGCGAGCTGGCTCACACTAACTCAGCTTAGAGGGAACACTGCCGTCAAGTTGCAGCAGAGCTGACTTACGGCAACCTGGCAGCAAGAGCGGGGCCGACCCGGCTTTGCTTCCCAGACCGGATGACACCAGACCCTTCCTTGGTGGTCTCCCACCCAAGTCCGAACCAGGGACCCCCAACTGAGTCTCTGTGAGATCTGAGAAGAGCCAGCCCGGGCAGGAAAGCCACCCAGAGGTTGGTTGCCACAATGCCGGTCTCTGCCTAGCAACCCTGCCTCGCCTGGTGGTCTCCAATGGTCCCTCTAAGCTGCGAGCAAAAATTCTACCTTGTGAGCCCCTGGCGCGAAAGTTGTGAGCGAGCGATTTGGCTGCTGCAGAAACCAGTCTGCTCCGGAGCCCCGTCCTTCCCGAGCTGAGACAAAAAGGTGTGAGCTGGAGGCTCAAAAACTGCGAGCTGGCTCACACTCGCTCAGCTTAGAGGGAACTCTGGTGGTCTCCTGTCCAGGTCCTAACCAGGGCTGACCCTGCTTGGCTTCCTGGGCAGGGCTAGCCTGGGTCGCCCAGAGATCTTCTTCAACCCCGCTTGCAATGCAGAGGATTGTTTTTTAAGCATCTCTTGCAAACAAGTTAAGGAAAAGTAGGGTTTTTTGGGGGGGGGATATTAGAGGGTAGGGAAGTCCCCCCTCCCCGTTCCTCCAACACTGTCCGTCTCCTCCCAGCGCCCCTGCTGCGGGGCGTCGGGACAAAGGAGAGGGCGGATCGGGACCTCGGAAAGGGAGGGGGGGATGCATGCACAGGTTAGGTACACGGGGCGGGTGCACCTCCGGGATGCGCCGCGCAACAGGGCAGGGGACGGGGGGCTGGAAGGAGGGGAAGGAGCGGCCGCCTGCAAGGAAGAGTCCGGGGGCGAAGGCCGAGGGGGCGGAGGACCGGAGGGAGAAGGAGGGCGGCGGCGGGAGGCGTCTGCTCACCCCAGGATCCGCGTGTACAGCGCCGGCATCCTGTCCCCAGCCCCTGGCCGCGCAGCAGGATGGACCCCGGCGTCCGGGAGCCCGGCTTTAAGAGGGAGGGGGGAGGGGACGGGGGAGGGGCGGCACGGAGGGCAGGCCCCTGGCCCGCCCCTCCCCGCCTCCCCACCCCACCCCAGAGCCGGCCTGATGTAAGAACAGCCCGCTCTTGCGAGGGGCGAGAGAAACCCGGGGATGAGCTCCGCTCAGCTGGCGCGCCGGAAGAGAGCTCCTGAGCACGTGCAGAGTGCCTGCCCTTCCACGGCTGGCACGCCTTCCAGACGGATCGCAGCACGGGGCAGGGACCCTCCGCCGTGTAGAGCCCGCCCCTTATTCTCTCTCTCTCTCTCTCTAACCACGCCCATTTGTTGCCAGCTGGCCACCTGAGGCCACGCCCCTTTCGTGGGGCAGGTTTTTAACCATGCGTTTCTCTCCGCTGCTCCTCTTAGGCAGATTTAAAGGTAAAGGTAAAGGTTCCCTTGCTCGAAAGCCAGTCGAATCCGACTCAAGGGTTGCGGTGCTCATCTCCGTTTCAAAGCCGAAGAGCCAGCGCTGTCCGAAGACGTTTCCGTGGTCATGTGGCCGGCATGACTAAACACCAAGGCGCACAGAACGCTGTTCCCTTCCCACGGAAGTGGTACCTATTTATCTACTTGCAACTTCTTGCTTTCGAACTGCTAGGTTGGCAGGAGCTGGAACTAGAGACAGGAGCTCACCCCGTCGTGCAGCACCCAGGTCTTGAACTGCTGAACTACTGACCTTCCACAGCCTGCAGTTCAGCGTCTTAACCACTTGAGCCACCGCAGCTCCACTAGGCAGATTTAGGGATCGCCAAATCTGGTTTGGGAAAGACCTGGAGATTTGGGGGTGTGGCGCCCGAGGGGGGCGGGGTTTAGGGAAGGGAAAGGAGGGGCTTCAATGGGCTATGACGCCCTACAGGTCACCTTTGTGTTCTCCAGGAGAACTGACCTCTGTCTCCTGTAATCAATGCTCCCTCTAAGCTGTGGGGTCTTGTGAGCAAAAATCCTACTTTGTGAGCTACGGGCATTAAAGTTGTGAGCTACGGGCATTTGGCTACTGCATAAATCAGGTTGCTCTGGAGCCTCATCCTTCCTGAGCTGAGACCAAAAGCTGTGAGCTGGAGGCTAAAAAACTGCAGCTAGCTCACACTAACTCAGTTTAGAGGGAACAGTGGTTGTAATCCCATGAAGAGGAGAGGTGGGGTGTGCGGTGTAGGTCAAATACAACAAGCAGGGTGGGAGATCCAACAGATTTGGATTGCAGGAAATGGAAAACACACAGAAGCATGAAAAAGGCACTGAAGCATTGCTTCTGAGTGTGCACATCTCCAAATGCCTAAGTCCTGGTACCATTCTCTTCCCCAATTTAGGCAACAGCCCTGCCTCCCTAGACAGCACCTTTGGGGAAGTGTGATGTCCAGTGCTTAGAGCAGATCTGGGTGACACAGGTTCGGATCCCCACTCTACCATGAAGCTAAGTGAAGAAGAAGAGATTGGATTTATACCCGGCCCTTCACTTGGAGTCTCAGAGCAGTTTACAGTCTCCTATCCCTTCCTGTCCCCACAACAGACACCCTGTGAGCGAGGCGTGGCTGAGAGAGCTCTGCGAGAACTGCTCGAGTGAACAGCTCTGAGAGAACTTGTGACTGGCCCAAGGTCACACCGGCAGCTGCATGTGGAGGAGCGGGGGATCAGACCGGGTTCTCCAGATTAGAGTCTGCTGCTCTTAACCACGACACCAAACTGGCTCTCAGTGGGTGACCTTCCGCCAGGAACACACCCTTGGCCTAACCTACCTCACAGGGTTGTTGTGAAGATTAGAGAAACGAAGAACAACCGGAGCTGCTTTGAGCTTTCAGTGTGGAGAATGGTGGGGTATAAATGAAATGCTGAACTCCTGGAGCCCACCCCTTTGCTGGCACCCTGGACCTGCTGGCCTTCCCCAGTCGTCACCCCATGGCATCTCACTTTTTTTCTTGGAGGGGCGGGGTGCAACACTGAAAAGAGTGCCAAGTAAAGTTATTGTGGGAAGGGCGTGGGCTTGTGGCCAGCTGAAAGGCTGCAGCCCTAGAAACACAAGACAGCCTCAAGGAAAGGTGATTTTGATACAGGAATTATAGACAGAACCAGGCTATTTTTGGGCAGGAACGCACAGGAACGGAGTTCCGGCTGGCTTCCAAGTTGGCCACGCCTAGCAGGAACTCATTGGCATAATAGGCCACACCCAACAGTAGAAACTCATTAGGATTGGCTACATTAGGGGTGTGTGGCCTAACATGCAAAGGAGTTCCTGCTACAAAAAAAGGCCCTGGGTTTTGACAACAAACAAGGTAAACAGAATAAGAAGCAAAAGGTGGGTGTGGCTGGATGGGCACACTTCTGGTAACATGGGGGTGTGGCCTAATATGCCAATGAGCTGTGCTGTCATGGGTGTGGCCTAATACGCTAATGAGTTTCTGCTGTTGGGTGTGGCCTATTATGCTAATGAGTTCCTGCTGGGCTTTATCTACAAAAAGAGCCCTGGCACAGAACAAATTATTCGTACACCCAGTTGTCGACCGCCGAGAGGATCAACAAAAGGGGGGGACACCAGGATGACCGGCAACTCACTATATCACACCCATAGGCAAAAATGCAAGTCAAAACTCACTGTCCTGAGTTAATTCCAAATCTAAACCAGCAGAGTACTCTAGTTCTGAGTGCGATGTGGCTGCGAAGAAGGTGAATGCAATCTTAGGATGCATTAACAGAAGCACTGTGTCCAGATCACGGGAGGTGGTCGTTCCGCTCTCTTCTGCTATGGTCAGGCCTCACCTGGAGTACCGTGTCCAGTTCTGGGCACCACAGTTTAGGAAGGATGTTGACAAGCTCGAGCGTGTCCAGAAGAGGGCAACCAGGACGGTGAGAGGTCTGGAATCCAAGTCTTATGAGGAAAGGCTGAAAGAGTTGGGTACGTTTAGCCTGGGAAAGAGAAGCATTGATAATATTTTAGATGTTACCAGATGTTTCTACCTGGCCTCCTGAGCCCTAGTCCCCCCCCAAAGATGGTTTATATCCAGGGGGGGGGCAGTGGCGGCCCCTAATCGAAAGCCTGGTGGAAGAGCTCCGTCTTGCAGGCCCTGCGGAACTGCACCAGGTGTCGTTATCGGCTAAATATCAGGAGAAACTACCTGACTGTAAGAGTGGTTGAGCAGTGAAACAGACTGCCTTGGGAGGTGGTGGAGGCTCCTTCGCTGGACGTTTTCTAGCGGAGGCTGGACGACCGTCTTTCGGGTATGTTGTAGGGCTCTCTTTCGGCTATGCTCCTGCAGAGTGCAGGGCGCTGGAGGCTGGACTAGATGACCTGCAAGGTCCCTTCCAACTCTAACATTCTGTGATTCTATGAGTAACCAACTGGAACCCCAGCTTGTGGCAGATCTCATTGGTTGAGGCTCTGGTTAGGAGTATCGGAAAGTATCTTCTGTATTTTAATTTTGCTGTATTTTAATTGGTTCTAACTTTTCTTTGCATATTTCTGTGATGGTTGACTTGGTAAGATGGAACCGGCCGAGGCCTGCTATATATGTGTGTGTGTGTGTACAATGTACACCTATAAGTACAATGTATATTTTGATAAATAGCAACAACACAATAGGAGGTACTGATAGAAAGTCACTGAAAGACGCTACAATGTATGAACAGGCTTTTGGCGCATGGGCACTGACTAGTTACAACAGTGGTGTCAAACATGCGGTCGGGGGGACAAATCAGGCCCCCAGAGGGCTTCCATCAGGCCCACACTGGAACTAGAGATGTGAAGGCCTGGGAAAAAACCGGGTTTTTCCAGTTTTTTTCTGAAGCCTTTTTTGTTTTTTTCCGAAAAATTGGAAAAATTGAAAAAAGAAAAGGGAAAAAAAATGATTATGGAACATTTTATTTTAACATGATGAATAAAATATTTTAAGACAAGGTGTTCAAATATTTTCCAAATCATTTCTTTAAA
>NW_015160244.1:85331-89125 GCF_001447785.1 Gekko japonicus
TCTACCTATTTCACATGCACAGTCCTCTTCAGGGTCAATTCTGCTTCCCAGCAGTTACCCACTTCTTTCAATATAGTCTGGAGCCAATTTCCATCAATTCTAATTTCTAAAGGGATTCGCCAATCATCAGATTTTCAATGGAGCGCAGAGCAGACAATTCCTTCTTCCGTGCATGCACACGAAAAGCTTATACCCAGAATTAAACTTTGTTGGTCTTGAAGGCTGCACTGGACTCAAACCTTGTTTTATTTATAGTTATTTATTTAAAACAGCCAGTTTGGTGTCGTGGCTAAGTGCGCAGACTCTAATCTGGGAGAACTGGGTTTGATTCCCCACTCCTCCACTTGCACCTGGCCGGATGACCTTGGGCAAGCCATAGTTCTGGCACAGCTGTCCTCGAAAAAGAGCAGATTCTGTCAAGAGCTCTCTCAGCCCCGCCTACCTCACCGGGGGTCTGTGGTGGGGAGGGGGAAGGGAAAGGCATATTTAAGCCGCTCTGAGACACCTTTGGGTAGTGAAGGGCGGGGTATAAATCCAATCTCTTCTTCTTCTCTTCTATTCCACTTCTCTGGGAGAAAATGGCTGCTTTGGAAGGCGGGCTGCCTGGCATTACACCATAGAGAGGTGCCTCCCCGCCCTAACCCCCACCCTCAGATCTCCACGTATTTCCCAACCTGGAGCTGGCAAGCCTACGAACACATGTGATGACCCAAAATTGCGAGAGGGTGCAGAAGAAATACGGGTGTTTGAAAACAAAGGGTGAGCTTCTTTTTTTAGTGTAGGAGGGATACAATAGCCCCCCCCAAAAAAACCCCTCTAAAACCAAACTCGCTAAGAGATGTCCTAGGACAGGGGTGGCCAAACTCGCTCAACTTAAGAGCCACATACCGTAGAATAAACATCAGATGTTTGAGAGCCACAAGAGTGTGTTTTAAAGGAGAAACAGTCTCCCCAATAAGCAGGACGTCACAGACCCAAAGCAGCTTACATTGTCCTCCTCTCATCCATTTCAGATTCACAACCACCACCTGAGGTAGGCCAGGCCACAAGTGTGTAACTGGTCTCCCACCAAGAATCCATGGCTGCATGGAGATCTGAAACTTCGTCTCCCAGATCCTCGTCCGACCCACTAACCGCGACGCCGTGCTTGTTCTCAGTGTCGGTGCACTGATTACGACTGGTACTTTGAAGTTCAGCATTTACGTACATTGAATGTTGCCACAACATGACGAAGGCTGTGTCGTACTGTGTGAACTGGCAAAATCCAGTTGGAAAGTGCATTGAAAGTGGATTATTTAGTGTGTGTGACCACAGCCAAAGAAGCGTTATTTCTCCGCCGTTGCTGCACCAGCTAGCCCACGACCGTCCCAACTGTTTCAGATCTCTCTGCACCTGTGGGCTCCTAAATCCAAGCCTCTGTCGTCTCAGGAACAGGAAATCCGTTGTGTTATTTTGCAACGTTGTCTTTGGCTCATAAGATCTCTCGCATACATTCTGCCTTGGATGCTGGCTGTAACTTTGATCGGACTGGAGATATGTACACCCCATTGGTCAGGCCGCACCTGGAATATTGTGCGCAGGTCTGGAGGCCTCCCTTCATAAAGGAGGTGGACAGAATGGAGCGGGTGCAGAGGAGAGCCACACCAGAGAGATACATGCCCACCTTGAGTAATCCAATGGAGTCCTTGTCATATTATCAACATTTGAAAGTATGGCATATAGCAGACAGACAGAGACAGAGACAGTGTGGTGTAGTGGTTAAAGTGTCAGACGAGGATCTGGAAGACCCAGATTAGAATCCCCACGCACTGCCATGGACGCTTGCTGGGCGACCTTGGGCCAGTCACAGACTCTCAGCCTAACCTACCTCACAGGGCTGTTGTGAGGATAAAACACAGAATGAAGCAAGCCGTTTTGGGTCCCCACTGGGGAGAAAGGTGGGCGATAAAGTAGATTAAATTGTGCACGAATATATTTTTAGATCCTTGGGAACTTTTTATAGATGTGTGCAGACCGGCCCCTGTTGCTGACATAGTATTACTTCTATTCTGTATGAGTTTAGTATGTTGAATTAAAAAAAAATTAAACGTTAAGGGGGGGAAAGAAAAGAAATAGCCTTTTCTCTTTCGCCCTCTAAAGGTAAAGGGTGCAATTGACACATGGTGACCCAGTGAGGTTTCACATCATGGGATTTTTCAAGGCAAGAGATGAGCAGAGGAGAAGGAGAAGAGGAGGAGGAGGAGATTGGATATATACCCTGCCCGTCACTCAGAGTCTCAGAGCGGCTTACAAACTCCTTTCCCTTTCCCTCCCCAGAACAGAGGGAGAGAGAGAGGGACAGGGAGAGGGGGAGGGAGAGAGCACAAATAGATGGGGAGGGAGGGAGAGAGAGGTGGAAAGAAAGCAACTTTAACTTTAAATGCATCTTCCAAGTCACCCCCCCCTCACTGGCTGGCTTGGCCTGGAGAAGAGATTTAAACAGACAAATGCCTCCTCCAAGCACAAATAGATGGGGAGGGAGGAAGGGAGAGGTGGAAAGAAAGCAACTTTAACTTTAAATGCATCTTCCAAGTCACCCCCCCCTCACTGGCTGGCTTGGCCTGGAGAAGAGTTTTAAACAGACAAATGCCTCCTCCAAGCACAAATAGATGGGGAGGGAGGAAGGGAGAGGTGGAAAGAAAGCAACTTTAACTTTAAATGCATCTTCCAAGTCACCCCCCCCTCACTGGCTGGCTTGGCCTGGAGAAGAGTTTTAAACAGACAAATGCCTCCTCCAAGCACAAATAGATGGGGAGGGAGGAAGGGAGAGGTGGAAAGAAAGCAACTTTAACTTTAAATGCATCTTCCAAGTCACCCCCCCCTCACTGGCTGGCTTGGCCTGGAGAAGAGTTTTAAACAGACAAATGCCTCCTCCAAGCACAAATAGATGGGGAGGGAGGAAGGGAGAGGTGGAAAGAAAGCAACTTTAACTTTAAATGCATCTTCCAAGTCACCCCCCCCTCACTGGCTGGCTTGGCCTGGAGAAGAGTTTTAAACAGACAAATGCCTCCTCCAAGCACAAATAGATGGGGAGGGAGGAAGGGAGAGGTGGAAAGAAAGCAACTTTAACTTTAAATGCATCTTCCAAGTCACCCCCCCCTCACTGGCTGGCTTGGCCTGGAGAAGAGTTTTAAACAGACAAATGCCTCCTCCAAGCACAAATAGATGGGGAGGGAGGAAGGGAGAGGTGGAAAGAAAGCAACTTTAACTTTAAATGCATCTTCCAAGTCACCCCCCCCTCACTGGCTGGCTTGGCCTGGAGAAGAGTTTTAAACAGACAAATGCCTCCTCCAAGCACAAATAGATGGGGAGGGAGGAAGGGAGAGGTGGAAAGATAGATATTTACATTCAAATCAGAAACTGCAAGCCTACAAGAAGATCTAGAAAGTGGTTAGCAGACAAATAGAGGCGGTTGGGTGATATCAGGGCAATACTATACCTATCCTGAAGAGATGAAGGAATCCAAGGTACGATGAGAGATGTGTGGACCGACCCACGAGACCGCAGAGGACCTGAGTTGTGTTAGCTTTTGTGCCTGCCCAGCTAAAGTCACACTGGGCATGCGCAAGACCTGGGTATATTTATACCCCAAAATGTATCCTGAAGGTATGTTGAGAGCCAGTTTGGTGTCGTGGTTAAGTGTGCGGACTCTAATCTGGGAGAACCGGGTTTGATTCCCCACTCCTCCACTTGCACCTGGCTGGATGACCTTGGGTCAGTCACAAGCTCTGGCACAGCTGCTCTTGAAAAAGAGC
>NW_015160244.1:89270-100776 GCF_001447785.1 Gekko japonicus
CCCACCTACCTCACAAGGGTGTCTGTTGTGGGGAGGGGAAGGGAAAGGAGTTTGTAAGCCGCTCTGAGACACCTTTGGGTAGTGAAGGGCAGGGTATAAATCCAATCTCTTATTCTCTTCTTCTTCTTCTTCTTCTTCTTCTTCTTCTTCTTCAGTGTGGTAGCTAGTTTCACAATGGATTGATGGGATTCCTATTGTGGAATAATGGGGCGATCTGGTGTTTCCATGTTACCAGACAAAGGAGGGGAAGAAGTTTCCATGTTACCAGACAAAGGGTGAAGCTGAATGGACTATACAATTTTTACCTTGATGGGTCTGGCATAGGTGAGAGAAATGCAGATATCTTGGACAAACAGACAAGTGTAGAAAGGTAAGGATTACCAAGAGGTATTTCCTGAGTTCCAGGGTATGAAAGGATTTGGGACAGGAAGCATACAACGGAGACACAGTGACTGGTGGTTTATTGTCTCTGTCTCCCTCTGCATTTGACAAACAAAAGACCTGCCGTCTGGTCAGGGGAAGATGCTTGAGGCGAGAGCTTAGGTCTGTCCCTCCTTTGTCTTTATGGACTGAGCCCAAGAAGAGTGTATGTGTGTGTGGGGGGGGGTCGCACGGAGGATGTCTGACCACGCAGCCGGCCTGGCACTTGGCCTGAGCTTTCCCAGCTAAAATGTGGTGTTCTCCTAGCCTCCTAGCAAAAGCCACTGTTTAAGCCAAGCCTGGCTTTACGAGGGCACTGCTTGTGGAGGTTCAGAGGTCGTTTTGGGGTGTTTCTCTCTCGGGAAAAGCCACCCCAGGTAGTGGGTCTGTGCTGCTGGTTACAAGGAGAGCAGGGTTGCCAGCCCCTAGGGCTGAGTGGGGGACCCCTCGCTTTGGGAGGCTTTCTCTTTGCCGCTGGCCACCCCCAAGCATCCGCGTTCCCCGTGCAATGTTGCCAACGGGATGACGTCACACGGGAGCGACGTCGTCATGGGTGAAAAGGAGTTCTGAGGATCAGGAATAATGAGTAGAATTACTATACACTCGGGATCAATCTAACTTGAATTGTGCGGAACGTGTACTTTCCCCAGGAATCACAGCAGGAGATTTTAGCGGCTTGGTGAATCGAGATTAGTTTTTGAAATTGTATGAACGAAAGAGATCGGGAAAACGAAGATGTAAGGTGAAAAACGTGTAACAGCGATTGTGTAAGCTTGGTGGTAATTTTCCTACACGCCTTATGCCATTCCCCATGCCTTTCCCGTCCTGCAATGTCATATGAAATAGGGAAAACCTAATAAAAAAATCTTATAACAGGAAGTGACATCATCATGCCAGGAACGTTGCCACACAACGCTCTGGACTGAGGGCAAAACTCTATGGTAAAACCATCGTTTCCCCCATAAACCAGAGCATCGCCACGCAACGTCCCCGACATGATGCCGCTTCGGCGTGATGTCATCACGTCAGCGACATTGCTCTTTGGTGGTGGAGCCCCCCCCCCCGAAGACTCCCTTGCTTCCCCCACCCGCAAGAGGTAAGGAGGACCTGGCAACCCTAGAGGAGAGGGGCCTCAGCAGGGTGCGATGATGTCACAGAGGTCCACCCTCCAAAGCGGCCCATTTTCTCCTGGGGAACTGGTGTCTGAAATCTGGAGATCAGTTGCAACTCTGGGAAACCTCCAGGCCCCAACTGGAGGCTGGCTACCCTAATCCATAGCACAACGCAGACCACACCAAAATTCTACATCATGCCTTGAGGCCTATTTGCAATATACGGCCCGGAGAAGAGCTCTGGAGAACGCAAAAGCTCACGCGCTGTTATGTGCCACTGTGTTAGAGAGCCAGTCGTGTAGACAGCCAGTTTGGTGTAGTGGTGAAGTGCGCGGACTCTAATCTGGGAGAACCGGGTTTGATTCCCCACTCCTCCACTCGCAGCTGCTGGATGACCTTGGGCAAGCCATAGTTCTGGCAGAGCTGTTCTTGAAAAAAGGGCAGTTTCTGTCAGAGCCCTCTCAGCCCCGCCTACCTCACAGGGTGTCTGTTGTGGGGAGGGGAAGGGAAAGGAGTTTTCAAGCCGCTCTGAGACTCCGAGTGAAGGGCGGGGTATAAATCCAATCTCTTCTTCTTGTTCTTAATAGTGTACACTGAGCTTCTCTTTCTGCAAAGTGTTGACTTTGGCCACCAGGTGGCCCTGCCTGACTATAAGAACTCCCATGGATTGAAGATCTTCCCGCTGCCTGGGGTCTATTGTTGCTAGCTCTGGGTTGGGAAATTCCTGGAGATTTTAGGGCTGGAGCATGGAGAGGGCAGGTTTTGGAGAGGGGAGGGTCTTTAGCAGGGTATAATGCCATACAGTCCACCTGTTAAGGCAGCTGTTCTTCTAAGGGAACTGAAATCTGTAGCCTGGATAGCCGTTGTAATCTCCAGCTCCCTAGACCCAGGAAGTCCTTGTATAGACACGTGTACTGTTGTTGCTTTTAGGGGCTCAGACTGTTGTATATTCAGATGGACTTGAATGTACGGACTGCTTTGTGAATTGCCTGATAGACATGCAATGTTAAGCTTCGCCCTGGGCTAGGATCCTAATGTAACCAATAGGAGCCCTAGCCCAGGAAGTGTCTGCCAATCACCTCACTAAGCGGGATCGCTTGTGATTGGTCTTTATCCCTACAATCTCATAGGTTGATTATTGTACAGGGGGAGTGGCTACATTAGCCGGGAGTGTTTAAATATGGACAAGCCAGTGTATTTATTTCGATGGGTTCTGGCTGGCGATTGTTGTACCGTGTTGGAGAAGTAACTGAGCTGAAGAATAAAAACCACATTCTTGCTGAAATCACTCTCCGACTCTTTGTTAAGTTCGAGACTTAACACAGACAATCCAGATGTCTTTCTTCAAGGCAGTCCTTCCACTGCAGGTTTACATGATCGGGAAAACACAATGTCTGGAAGCCTTCCTAAATCACTGTGCTTCTCGTGAAAATCTTCAGCCTGGTTGAATACATTTCCTATTGGCCAGTGCCTGTGACCTCACTGGCCCCAAACACTAGAATCACGCTCCTGTTATTTTATTGTTTTACGTTTTTGTGCACGAAAACTCATTTTTGGAATATGTGTGCTCCCCTGCAGTATCAAAGATGAATTTCTAAAAGGGGGGGGGGAGGCTGAAAAACCAGGCAAGTGGCTCTGTGACCCGCCCCACTCACAATACACCACCGTTTTCCCCATCAGCTGTGGAATTTTTAAAAATATTGCTTTAGCAGGAGCTGCTACCACAGCACAAGGATCTTGACTGTGTGAAGGTAAACCGCGGCAGCCATTTTGTGGCTGGCTCCGCCTCCTGCCACAGCTATACCAGGCCCATAGCTATGGTGGGGCTTTGGGGGGCTCCGCTCCCTTTCTTAAAGGCACAGCCTCACAAGAATTTCTCCTGTAAATGCTTTTTTCAATCCTTTTAAAGCAGTTTTTAAAAGGCGTGTACTACTTTAAGCAGAGTGGGGTGCTGCAGTTGACTCATTCCCGCACTGAGCAAGGGGGTTGGAGTAGGTGACCTCTAGGATCCCTTCTAACTCTGTGTCAAAAAAAATGGTTTCCTTTAAGAGAGTTTTTCTGCCTAAGTGTTAGCTTTCTTGACTCTAGAAGAATAAGAGATTGGCTTTATTCCCCACCCCTCACAAAGTCTCAGAGCAGCTTACAAATTCCTTTCCCTTCCCCTCCCCACAACAGAAACCCTGTGGGGTAGGTGAGGCTTAAAGAGCTCTTTCAAGAACTGCTCTTTCAATAACAGCTCTGACAGAACTATGGCTTTCCCAAGGTCATCCAGCAGCTGCGAGTGGAGGAGT
Organism: Gekko japonicus; assembly: GCF_001447785.1. NCBI lineage: Eukaryota > Metazoa > Chordata > Lepidosauria > Squamata > Gekkonidae > Gekko > Gekko japonicus. The sequence goes on from NW_015160244.1 coordinate 93,094, forward strand.
GGGGAATCAAACCCGGTTCTCCCAGATTAGAGTCCGCACACTTAACTACGACACCAGGACACCATCACCCCCACCTGCTGGCTTGTTATCAGAATGGTTGCTTAGGCTGGCAGAAGTGACTAACTTGCACCAGCCGAGAACTGTCATCTAAAGTGGCTGTCAGTTTGCTTTCCATTGGCTAAATGGCTTTTCTTTCTGCACTGAGGACTTCAGCCCCACTAGCAAAAAAATTTCCCCACAAGCCACAACATCCTGGCTACGGGCCTGTGCCATACCCTGCTATGTATATCATAATTCCAAAGGTCCCTGCATCCTCAAACAGGTTCAGGACCCTGGTGAAGACGGCCCTCCTTCCCTGAGCATCATCAATGGGCATCTGCTCACTCACGCGTCACTAGGAGAGTCACCGTGACAGGGGTGGCAGGATGTGCCTTAGGAAGGTTCATGTGATCATCTCGGATGGTGATGCTTACAGCGCTAGAGGAGCAGCAACCATCTCTCCAGCCGTATGGGACAACAAATCCAACACCTCGTTGACTTGGTGCCAAGTAGGCAGGACAAACTCGGTGCTCCGTAAGCCACCTCGCGTGGATCGTCGTTGCGTCTGTGGGCCGCCTCACGAGAGTGAGATACGCAGAACTGAAACAGAACCATGCTGAACAGCAGAACTTTGGAGCACAGAGGTGAAGATGCAAGCACAATTCCGCTGGATCGATGCGAGAGGGGCGGGGGTGTGGGTGTGCGTCATCCAAGCATTCAAGGGTTACATTGGACCAGTAATCTATCTAGCCCAGCATTCAGTTTCCAACAGAAGCCCGCTGGCAACAGCCATCGCTGGCCGATGGCTCCCCAGCAAGGGACAATCCAAGCCATTCCGCCTCTGAGCCCAAATGGCTGCTAGCCAGCGATGGGCCTACCCATCTAAGCCAGCAGATCTCCCTGGCAGCGAACTCCCCAAGTCAACCAACTTCCTTTTGAATCCCCTGCCATAGGATCACTCCAATTTTCGGAAGAAAGAGGAAAATGTCCCTCTGTTCCCTTTCTCCAAACCATGCATGATTCCTCAAACCACTGTAATGTCGCCTCTCATTTGCCTCTCCCCACCCCTTCCACTAAAAAGCCTGAAATGCTTTAGCTTTGCTTCGTAAGGTGGGCCCTCCAACCACAGGATAGTTCTGGGAGCTCTTTGCTGTATTTCCCTGCGCTCTACAACAGCCATCTTCACCAGCCATCCTCTCTAGTATCCTGTGTCTAACAACAGCCAGCCCTGTTCACTGGACCGAGGGGAGCCAGTAAGAAGCCCTGCCTTGCAATGGCTCCACCCACTTTCTAAAAAGTTCGGCAGGCGCCGAAGGAAGTATTGGTGGGTGTCATGGTGCCCAGGGGCGACATGTTGGAGTACCCTGGCTTAATGCATTTTGGTGGGTGTCATGGCGCCCAGGGGCGACATGTTGGAGTACCCTGGCTTAATGCATTTGGGGACTGCGTTCTTTTTCTCCTCTCCCGCTCTTTGGACGGAGTGAGCTCCCGTCTCTGGCCCCAGCTCCTGCCAACCTAGCAGTTCGAAAGCAAGAAACTGCAAGTCGGTGGGAAGGTAACAGCGTTCCGTGCGCTTTGGCGTCTAGTTGCGCCGGCCACATGACCATGGAAATGTCTTTGGACAGCGCTGGCTCTTCGGCTTGGAAACGGAGATGAGCCCTAGAGTCGGATTCGACTGGCTTTCGAGCAAGGGAAACCTTTACCTTTACCTATGGTGCCCAGGGGCGACATGTTGGGGAACCCTGGCTTAATGCATTTGGGGGACTGCGTTCTTTTTCTCCTCTCCCGCTCTTTGGAGGTCTACATTTCCAGTATGGAATTTGCTCTTTGCTAGCCCCAGATCCGGGGTCACGGCATTACTCTGGGGCACGAGAACAAGAAAACAGCTCGAGCTGAGGAGCTCTTTGCTTTCTCACTTCCTCCCTGCCCGGTGGCTTGGGCCTCCCAGCCTCTTTCCACAGGCCCCTCCTTTCCACTTTTCTCGCTGCCAGACTCCCTTTCTCTCCACAAGTTCCTCATTCGGGCCTGCTGACTCGGGCAAGAAACTTGCTCACCCCCTTCTCCGCTGAGGTCACGCCGGTCCCCGGAGGAGAGATCACGAGCCATTCAGCTGAGCTGACTGGACAAAGCGAGTCCCCCCCCCCCCAAAAAAAAACCCAAAACGTGTGCCGGGTTTAAAATAGATGCCTCCCGGTTCCAGCCGGAGGATGAACCCTCGTTCCTTGCAAGACTTACAGGGTGTGTGTGTGTGTGGAGAGACGGACGAACCTGCTGCTGCACTCTGGAGTCTTGTCTCTTAGGGTTGCCATCTCTGGGTCGAGAAGTTCCCGGCAGGGCCGGCTCACCCACTAGGCGAACTAGGCATTCGCCTAGAGTGCTGGGCCCTGGATGGGGCGCCGAGCTGTGCCTCCCCCCGCCGCCAAAAGCCCGCAAGCAGCTCTCCAAGTGTCAGCACTTCGCTAATTGGGGAGAGGCATCCGGTGAGCATCCCCCGCCTGGAGACAGGATCCCCCCCCACCTCCCTCCCAAACTGCCTTCGGAAGCGGAGCACGAGAGAAATCTCTCGTCCATCTTGGAGGGCGCTGCAGGAACATGTGGGGCGTGCTCGCTGGGTCTGACAGCTGCGGAGGGGGGAGGCGGTAGTGGCGGTAGCAAAAGGGTGGCTGGCTCCAGAGGTCTCCAGGCCCCACCGGGAGTTTGGCATCTGCACCACAAGGCAGCCTCGCCTAGGGCGCAGAAACACCTCGAGCCGGCCCTGGTTCCCGGAGATTTGGGGGTACAGCCTGGGAAAGGGCCTCGGTGGGGTATAACGCCATAGAGTCCTCCCTCCGGAACATTTCCTCCAGGGGGGATTAGTCTTTGTTGCCCAGAGATCAGATGTACTGCTGGGAAGGCTCCCGGTCCCACCTGGAGGTTGGTAACCCTACAAAGAAATCTCCACGCATCCTACCAGCTTCACCTTTGCCCAGAGGTTCCTGGAGAACGGGGGTGGGGCAGAAATTGAGGGGTGGTGGGATCCTCATGAATGTATTCACACATCGGGAAGGCTGCCAAACTGCAGGCTGATGCTGGAGATCCCCTGAGATTACAACTGATCTCCGGTTGACAGAGATCACTTGGCCTGGAGAAAATGGCCGCTGAAGGAGGCGGACTGGATGGCATTGTACTCCGCCAAGGCCCCTCCCCTCTCCAATCCCAACCCTCCTCAGACTCCACCCCCAACGCTCAGTCGCACGGCCGAGTCCGACTCTTCGCGACCCCACGGACCACATCGCGCCAGGCCCTCCTGTCTTCTGCTGTGCTCCGGAGTCTGCTTAATGTCATGTCCGTTGCCTCGGTGACACTGTCTGACCATCTCATCCTTTGCCGTCCCCTTCGTCTTTGACCTTCCGTCTTTCCCAGCATCAGGGTCTTCTCCTCCAGTGAGTGCTCCCTTCTCATTGGGTGGCCAAAGTATTTGAGCTTCAGTTTCATTATCTGGCCTTCCAGGGAACAGTCAGGGTTGATTCCTTTTAGGATTGACTGATTTGATCTTCTTGCAATCCAAGGGACTCTCAAGAGTCTTCTCCAGCACCATCGTTCAAAAGAATCTATTCTTCGGCGCTCGGCCTTCCTTATAGTCCAACTCTCGCAGCCATACATGACTACTGGGAATACCATTGCTTGGACCATGCGGACGTTTGTTGGCAGGGTGATGTCTCTACTTTTATCATGCTGTTTAGGTTCACCGTCGCTTTCCTCCCAAGGAGCAGGCGTCTTTTAATTTCATGGCTGCTGTCACAGTTTGCGGTGATCTGGGATCCCAGGAACGTGAAGTCTGTCACTACTTCCACGACTTCCCCTTCTATTTGCCAAGGAGTGATGGGGCCGGTTGCCATGATCTTAGTTTTTTTTGATGTTGAGCTTCAAGCCCACTTTTGCGCTCTCCTCTTTTACTCTAAGCAAGAGGCTCTTTAGGTCCTCTTCACTTTCTGCCATTAGAGTGGTATCGTCTGCATATCTGAGGTTCTTGATCTTTTCCCCAGCAATCTTAATTCCCGCTTGTGATTCATCCAGGCCAGCATTTCGTATTATATACTCTGCATATATATTAAATAAGCAAGGTGACAATCAGTGTTCCCTCTAAGCTGAGTTAGTGTGAGCTAGCTCACAGTTTTTGAGCCTCTGGCTCACACCTTTTTGTCTCGGCTCAGGAAGGGATGGCTCCAGAGCAAACTGATTTATGCAGAAGCCAAGTCACTCGCTCACCACTCTAATGCCAGTCGCTCACAAAGTAGAATTTTTGCTCATAAGACTCCACGGCTTAGAGGGAACATTGGGACAATATACATCCTTGTCGTACTCCTTTTCCTACGCTAAACCAATCAGTTGTTCCCTATCCGGTTCTAACTGTTGCTTCTTGACCCTTATACAGATATATATATAAGATTCAATGCTTAAATATGTATAAGATTCAAATCTAGTAGCACCTTAACGGCCAACAAGATCTCCCAGGGTAGAAGCTTTCAAGAGTCAACATCTCCTTCATCAGAGCTGGAGGTTGGCACCTCTGGTGTCTGAACCGTGTGTGCACCCACACAGCAGTACGCCACATTTCCACAAGTGATTCTTCGTCCATTGCAGCGTCCACGTTCACTGCAAGGAAACCTGGCCTCTTGCACGCACGTGACTCACTCCCTGTTCGGGCTGCCAGTTTGTTCTACCAGCTCACGTTTTTGTGCTTTCAAGAGCGGCCTGATTCGCCTCCGCTAGCTGATGACTGTGCTTCTCTCTCCCCAAGCCACTAGAAAAGGAACAAGAACAGGATGGGGTTTTCTGATCAGCTGGCAACCCCGTCTGCAGCTGACGGCACCCCAGGGTTCCTGTAGCTTAATTAATTAATTTCTTTTTATTTATTTAGATTTCTATACTGCCCTTCTCTGGGGGCAGGGCTCAGGGAGGTTTAAAGGTAAAGGTAAAGGTTCCCTTGCTCGAAAGCCAGTCAAGTCTGACTCTAGGGTTCTGGTGCTCATCTCCGTTTCAAAGCCGAACAGCCAGCGCTGTCCGAAGACGTTTCCGTGGTCATCTGGCCGGCATGACTAAACACCAAGGTGCACGGAACGCTGTTACCTTCCCACCGAAGTGGTACCTATTTATCTACTTGCAATTTCTTGCTTTCGAACTGCTAGGTTGGCAGGAGCTGGAACTAGAGACGGGAGCTCACTCCGTCATGCGGCGCACTCGGGTCTCGAATTGCTGAACTACCGACCTTCCACAGCCTGCAGTTCAGCGCCTTAACCACTTGAGCCACCGCAGCTCCCAGGGCGGTTTGCAACAAGGTAAAAACAACAGAAAATTAAATTTATTAGGCTAAAACCATAATAAAATACCATACAATCAATCAATCAATCAATATATGAAGATAGTTATGTTCCAAGATGGCAAGAATTCTAGAAAAGAAGAAGAAGATAGAAGACAGAAGAGATTGGATTTATACCCTGGCCTTCACTACCCAAGGGAGTCTCAGAGCGGCTTACAAACTCCTTTCCCTTCCCCTCCCCATAACAGACACCCTGTGAGGTCGGTGGGGCCAAGAGAGCTCTTGACAGAAACGGCTCTTTTTCAAGAACAGCTCTGACAGAACTATGGCTTGCCCAAGGTCATCCAGCAGCTGCAAGTGGAGGAGTGGGGAATCAAACCCGGTTCTCCCAGATTAGAGTCCGCGCACTTCACCTCGACACCAAACTGGCTTCCCCTGTAGCCCCCTAAGACAGTGCCAGGTTGGTCACTGTCCCCTTGCCGTCCTCAGCCAAAGCCCTGGCGGAGCACCTCTCCCTTACAAGCCCTGTGGAAAGGTAAAAGATCCCACAGAGCACGGATGTTCCCCGGCCCAGAAAAAGCCCCAGCCCTGGCTGAGGACAGCCAGATCTATCTCAGGCCAGGGTCCACAAGGAGGTTTTTACTGCTGGGACGTCACACTCTGCTGGGGGCATACCAAGGGAGGCGGTCCCAAAGGTATGTGCGTCCCTGACTGCTAAGGGCCTTAAAGGTCAAAAACCACACTTTGAACTTGATCCGATGCACCACCTGGAACCAGAAGAAGAGACTGGATTTATACCCTGCCCTTCACTCGGAGTCTCAGAGCGGCTTACAAACGCCTTCCCCTTCCCCTCCCCGCAACAGAACACCTCTTGTGTGAGGTCGGCGGGGCTGAGAGAGCTCTAACAGAAACTGCTCTTTCAAGAACAGCTCTGACGGAATGATGGCTTGCCCAAGGTCATCCAGCAGGTGCGAGTGGAGGAGTGGGGGAATCAAACCCGGTCCTCCCAGATTAGAGTCCGCCCACTTCACCACGACACCAAACTGGCTCGCGCAGCACCAACTGGACGTGTGCTGTTCGAGGGGTCCCGGTGAGGTCAGAACCAGGACGAAGATTCCCACAAATGCTACAATGCTTGCTGGGAGACCTTGGGCCTGTCCCGCTCTCTGCCTGACCTGCCTCACAGGGTTGTTGTGAGGATAAAACGGAGAAGGGGAGAATCACGTCGAGCCGCCCCTGGACGTTTTGGAGGAAGGGCAGTGTGCTAATGCCTAGGCAGATGCCAAAGATGGACGGGCCCTGCGGGAGGGTGAGAAGGGGAACTTTGTGCTGCGTCAGGGTAGCCCTACGGAGAGGTGCTGAGTCACAGCTAGTCCGGCTGCAGCTGGTTCTAATCCCCGTTCTCCCCACCCCCACCCACGCACCACCGTTCTCTGTCAGGCGCTCCCCCACAAAGCACCAAAAGAGAAGTTGCGGAACTCCAAAGAAGGGGAGGCGCAAGAGTTCCTCCCCCCTCTGGCTCAGAATTAAGGCTGCCAACAGCCGGGGGGGGGGGGGGGGGAGAGAAAGAAAAGCCCCGTCCCTTTATTGGGGCACTGTTTATTTCCACGCTTTGAAAAGCATCAGTTGCCTGTTTCCACCGATTAAGCCTCTGTTGAAAGGGCAGGGGCAGGGCATCTTTCTCCAGGGCCTGTTGGCAATGCTACAGACTCAGAATCAGAGTGGCTACCTTGTTGGAGAGCCAGTTTGGGGTTAGGAGGGCAGGAGGACCGGGTTTGATTCCCCACTCCCCCACGTGCAGCTGCTGGAGTGACCTTGGGTCAGTCACAAGTTCTCTCAGAGCTGTTCTGGAAAGAGCAGTTCTGGAAAGAGCTCTCTCAGCCCCACCTACCTCCCAGGCAATACTCCCTCTAAGCTGTGGAGTCCGGTGAGCAGAAATTCTACTTTGTGAGCGACTGGCATTAAAGTTGTGAGCGAGCGATTTGGCTACCGCATAAATTAGTTTGCTCTGGAGCCGTCCCTTCCTGAGCTAAGGCAAAAATGTGTGAGCTGGAGGCTAAAAATACTGTGAGCTAGCAGCTCACACTAACTCACCTGAGAGGGAACACTGCTCACAGGGTGCCTGTTGTGGGGAGGGGAAGAGAAAGGAGATGGTAAGCCGCTCTGAGACTTCTTTGGGTAGTAAAGGGTGGGGTACAAATACAATCTCTTCTCTCGTCTTTGTGAAAAGAGGGGGAGAGAGAGAGAAAGACTTGGAATCTCTGAGCAAACTGGGCATCCTTCAGCATGCACTGACTTGGGGGGGGGGGGAGAGTGGTTCTGTGGAAAAGGCCCTTCGTGTGGTG
>NW_015160244.1:100884-103538 GCF_001447785.1 Gekko japonicus
GAAGAAGAAGAAGAAGAAGAAGAAGTAGAAGTAGTAGTAGTAGTAATTGGATTTATACCCTGCCTTTCACTACCCAGAGGAGTCTCAGAGCGGCTTACAATCTCCTTTCCCTTCCCCACCCCACAACAGACACCCTGTGGGGTAGGCGGGGCTGAGAGAGCTCTGAGAGAACTCCCCTTGAGAGAACAGCTCTGACAAAACTACGGCTTGCCCAAGGTCATCCAGCAGCTGCAAGTGGAGGAGTGGGGAATCAAACCCGGTCCTCCCAAATTAGAGTCTGTGCACTTAACCACTACACCAAACTGGCTGGTGGGGGGAAAAGCCTCAGTCTGAGCCCCTGGAGAGCTGCGGCCAGTCTGAACGTTAGGCTTGGAGGCCTCGGAGTGAGCCCCAGCACCTCTCTGTTTAGGCCTAGCCTATATTCCATCCTTTAATCCCATATTTACTCCGAGGGTTGTCAGCTCCAGGTTGGGAAATTCCTGGAGATCTCAAGGTTGAGCATGGGGAGGGCTGCAACTAGGGATGGGCACGAACCGCATTTTTTGCAATTTGGTTTGTGGTTGAACCACAAACCGAACCATAAACCCATAGGAGCTGGGAGGTCGGTTTGTGAACCAACCCAGTTCATGAGCCATCTAAATTTTAAAGCCCTGCTTTCTACTCATCACCCAAAAAAAACAACAGTCGTGGGGAGCAGAAAGCAGGGGTTTCCACACAGCTGAGCTGCAGGCGCTCAGCTGCTTGGTTTAAATGGCTCTGAGCCATTTAAACCCTGCCTTCTGCTCTCCACAGCTGTTTTTCGTGACGAGCAGAAAGCAGGGGGCTGCTTTCCGCTCTTCACGAACCGCCACAAACTGCACCACAAATTGTGGACGTTTGTTGCGGTTCTTCAGTTTGCGCACATCACTTTGTGAGCCATGAACCGGCCACAATTTCTGACAGACTTTAGTTCATCAGCCGGTGCGTGCCCATCCCTAGCTGCAAAACAGCCCAACCACATTTCATTGGGACAAATGCAGACTCTTCCCCTTTTTATCTCTACCTCCCCCTCCTCCACAGTCTACCTTAAACTTTATTTTATACACACCTCGGGGCAGAGGCCTGTTTCTCCTCTTTTGCACAAAGAGATGTATACGGAGGCTGCCGTATACCTCAAGAGGTGCTATGGGACTCATATTTCATATACATCTCAGAGGAACTTTAGACAGTGATACCCCCGTTAGGCTGCTTCTGGGCAGAGACGGATGCGCTGAAGGAGGGTCGTGGAAGCCAGAGACCCAGAGGCGGTTTTCAGCTGGAAGGAAACAGAGCCTCAGTTGTGAGCGAGAACTTGATCATGCAACCCTTTCTCAGCAATCGACTGTAGAGCTTCCCGGAATACCTTCACCCCAGGGTGAGGCTGCGGACTGGCTGAGTCACCCCAGCAGGAGAAACTTTGACCCTTCAATCGCAGTCCTACCTAAACTCCTTTGCCAGGGACTCCCCTCCAAGGGCTTTCCCGGACAAAGGTCTCTAGCCAGTGTTTTCTTAGCTGTTGATCCAACTAGCAGCAGAATCGCACCATATGCTGAGTCTTCGCACGTCTTCCCGCCCTCTGCAGTTTTCCAGCCATTGTGATGGTTTATTTTCCTTCAGACGTGCCTCGATTCAATTGGGTTTTCTGAGCGGGGTTGCTGTCCTAAGCAGCTGTCGTCACCCGCTGCGGCACAACACGACGCCACCTCCTTCCCCCCTTTCTCTTCTCTATGTGCATGGCCTTTGTCGCTAGAACAGGGGCTAAGCCTGCGCATGCACAAGAACTGCCATATTGTCCCCTCACTCTAAGGTTCACCCTAATATTATTATTATTTATTATTATTTATTTATTTATTAAATTTCTATCCCGCCCTCCCCACAGGGCGGGCTCAGGGCAGCTCACATTCAGCGGCACCATGTGCCGGGTCATATAAAGCATTTATTTATTTATTTATTTATTTATTCCACTTTTACCCCGCCCTCCCCCGCAAGCGGGCTCAGGGCGGCTTCCAAAACTGACAGGCAGTATTCATACACAATAAAACATAAATACAAAGCATCAGTTAAAACACAAACAATCCATATAAAACATTCATTAGATGGCGATAAAACTAAAGTGCATCTTAACCACTTGAGCCATTGCAGCTCAAGCATATAAATACATAAAAATAAGACAAAAGTATTTGGACACTTGGGTCCACAAACTGGTTTTTTAAAGTTTTCCTGTTGACAAATGGCCAGGAAACAGAGTCAATTGCTCGCCCACCTGGTTAACTACTTTCAAGAGGACCCGACTTAATGTTTAGTCAGAGAAACGTCTCTGTCAGGTCAAGAACAACGAAGCAGACCACTTTGCGACAGTCCTCACCAGAATCGAAAGGGATAACAAATACCCCCACACACCATAACGTATCAAATTCCCTCAAAAAAATAAGCACAGTAAAAGGGGGGGCATATCAATGCACAGGCATGTCTTACAGAAGAAGAAGGAGAAGAAGAGGAGGAGGAGGAGGAGATTGGATTTATACCCTAACCCTTCACTACCCAAAGGAGTCCCAGAGCAGTTTACAAACCCTCTCCCCTCCCCACAACAGACACCCTGTGAGGTAGGTGGGGCTGAGAGAGCTCTTTTCAGAACC
>NW_015160244.1:103566-109210 GCF_001447785.1 Gekko japonicus
CGCTCTTGAGAGAGCAGCTCTAACTTGTGACTGACCCAAGGTCACACCAGCAGCTGCATGTGGAAGAATAGGCAATCAAACCTGGTTCTCCCAGATCAGAGTCCGCGCTCCTAACCACTACATACATACATACATACGTACATACATACATACATACACACACACACCTTCATTGGCATAACATCAAACAGTGATATGTCACCCTCCTCACACTCAACTCCCGTTAGAGGCCCTGTTTGAAAGCACTGGATGCGAGACCCCAGGAAACCTGTGTGCCTTCTTACAGAGTCAAACCTTTAATAAACTCTGCTTTACAGCTGTGAGGCCTATGCCCCCCCCCAATAAGAAGAAGAAGAAGAGAAGAGATTGGATTTATCCCCCGCCCTTCACTTGGAGTCTCAGAGCGGCTTACAAACTCCTTTCCCTTCCCCTCCCCACAACAGGCACCCTGTGAGGTGGATGGGGCTGAGAGAACTCTGATACAAACTGCTCTTTTTCAAGGACAGCTGTGCCAGAGCTTGTGACTGACCCAAGGTCACATCAGCAGGTGCAAGTGGAGGAGTGGGGAATCAAACCCGGTTCTCCCAGATTAGAGTCCGTGTACTTAACCACTACACCAAACTGGCTCTCTAAGTTAAAGGGTTGGCTTCACCTATCAGTTAACAGTGGAACCTGTTAACCGATTGCACAGAGTCTACCCATCGTTATCCCAGAAGGCCCAAAATACCAGGCCAACCTCTGGGAGCATCCTGGCTGACAGTCTTTCGACTGCAATCTGTGAGTCAGGGTTGCCAGCTGTGATTTGGGAAATTCCTGGAGATTTGGGGGTGAAGTCTGGGGAGGACAGGGTTTGGGGTGGGAAGGGACTTCATTGGCTTATAATGCCACAGAGTCCACCCTCCAAAGAGCCATTTTCTCCAGGGGAACTGTTCTCAGTTGTCACAAGAGAACATAAGAGAAGCCAATGTTGGATCAGGCCAATGGCCCATCCAGTCCAACACTCTCTCCAGTGTTCCCTCTGAGCCGAGTCAGTGTGAGCTAGCTCACCATTTTTTAGCCTCCGGCTCACAACTTTTTGCCTTAGCCCAGGAAGGATGGGGCTCCAGAGCAGACTAATTTATGCAGGAGCCAAATGGCTCACTCACAACTTTCATGCCAGGAGCTCAGAAAGTAGAACTTTTGCTCACAAGACTCCACAGCTTAGAGGGAGCATTGACTCTGTCACACAGGGGCCAAAAATACCAGGTGCCAACTGGAGGACCAGCACTGGGGCCAGGACACTGCTGGACCTCCTGATGGCACCTGGTATTTGGAGAGCAGTTGTCATTCTGGGAATTCTCCAGGCCCCACCTTGAGGTTGGCAACTCTACTGTCATTCCTCCCCCCCCTTAACAAACCCAGGGCTCTTGGTTTCCCGTCTGACATCCCAGAGAGATAACCTTTAATAACAGAGGAAAGCACAGCCACAACAGATAATAGGGTGGTTAAACATTTAACCCTTGACTGACCTGGGAGGAGAAACTTTTCCTTCTGACCAATGTTCCCTCTAAGCTGTGCAGTCTTGTGAGCAAAAATTCTTCCAAAGAGCCATTTTCTCCAGGGGAACTTTTAAACATTTAACCCTTTACTGCCCTGGGAGGAGAAACCTTTCCTTCCGACCCATTCCCCACTAAAAGTTTCCCCACGCACCTGATCTACCTGTTTGTTTTATGCGATCAAGGCAGGGTTGGGGAGGGTCTTGGGCCTGGAGACGGGGCAGTCGGCTTGGCTGGGTTCTGAACCCACGCAGTGGTGGCAAACCTATGGCACGGGTGCCAGAGGCGGCACTCAGAGCCCTCTCAGTGGGCACGCGTGCCATCGCCCCAGCCAGGCCCAGACCGTCATTAAAGTGTGGAATTCTCTGCCAAATAATTTTAAGTAAATGAAAGCATTTGGGATTGCTTTCCTTACTTTGTTTGGATCATCTTATGTTAATGTATGAGTTATTTTTTCTAAACGAAAACCTCAGTATTCAGGTTAAATGGCCGTGTTGGCACTTTGCGATAAATAAGTGGGTTTGGGGTCGCAGTTTGGGCACTCGGTCTCTAAAAGGTTCACCATCACTGTCTGCATCAGGATTAGAAGGGAGAACCGTGGATCACTGAGGTACACCCATGGAGGTGACGGGCTATAAAGGTCCTACCGTGGGGGATTGCGAAATTGTCCAATTAAACAGAGAAGACCCCCTTAAGCGATAACAACAGTCCTTAATTCATTTACTGGCATTCGGACATTAGGGGCTGCTAGGTTATTCCTTGTTTTGAGGAGTTCGTGCACATTTGTCTTAGCTACAAAACCCACTAAATTGATATCAGTGGCTTCCCAATTAACGTTCTGGGGTCCAAGCAAATGAAAACCGATACAGAGCTGTCTTTGGGCTCATCCATTCCATTACACGGTTTATTAGCTTCCTCAGAAGGGTCTGACCAGGGGGACCTAGTAAAGGTAAAGGTTTCCCTTGCTCGAAAGCCAGTTGAATCCGACTCTAGGGATGTGGTGCCCATCTCCATTTCCAAGCCGAAGAGCCAGCGCTGTCCGAAGACAGTTCCGTGGTCACGTGGCCAGCAAGACCCCACTGGTGGACCTCCTGATGGCACTGGTATTTCTGGCCACTGTGTGATACAGAGTGTTGGACTGGATGGGCCTTTGGCCTGATCCAACATTGGTGTCTCTTATGTTCTTAAGACTTGATGCCAAGGCGCATGGAACACTGTTACCTTCCCACCAAAGCGGTACCTATTTATCTACTTGCTTTCGAACTGCAAAAACGTAACACAACAGCACTGGGTTCTTATACCCATAGGTGCAACACGACAGACAGAAATTCAACAGGTAACCTCTTTACAATTGCTGTTTCCCAGGACCCAAGAGCTTGCGATGGTGTGGCTGGAAATGCTCAAACCACTTCAAGGGTGGGCTTCAGGCAAACATCTGAGGGCTGCCGGCAGAGCTGGGTTTTTAGCAGGCCACCACGTGCGAACTGGACCTTAGCATAGAACCACGGGAGCGGCTATTGTCTTTTGCCCGTGCGTTTTCTGTTGCCCCAAAAGGTCGGACCAGAACCAACGGGTTGAAATTAAACCGGAAGAGTTTTTGGCTAAACACTAGGAAGAACTTCCTGACAGTGAGTCGGTGGAACAGGCTTCCTCTGGAGGGGGGGGCTCTCTTTCTCTGGAGGTCTTCAAACAGAAGCTAGGTGGCCATCGGACAGTGAGGGAAGTGAAATAGTTAAGATGAGTTGCAAGCAACTGTAAATTTGTGAAACAACGGGCCTGTAGGAAGAGCAGACGGTATAGTAGCAAATTTTATGGCCATCTGACAGCAATGCCGATTCTGTGAATTTAGGCAGATCACGAGAGGGAGGGCAGGAAGGGTTGCCTCAGTGCTTAGTTCTCGTGGCCCTTTTTTACACGCCCAGGGAAATGCCGATCGCCACTTTGGGGTCAGGAAGCAGTCCTGGAGGGTTTTTTGTCATCTTCTGGGCGTGGAGCAGGGGTCACTGCGGGTGTGGAGGGGGGAGGTATTTGTGAATGTCCTGCCTTGTGCAGGGGGTGGGACTAGATGACCCTGGAGGTCCCTTCCAACTCTATGATGCGGTGTGTTCTCCGGCGGGCAGAAATCAGACAGGTGCCAATTATACAGACAGGGGATTTATTTTATTTATTTATTTATTTTGGGGATTTCTATCCCGCCCTACCCAGTGGCTCAGGGCGGATAACATCTACCTCTTGACTTTTCCCATCTGCCCCACCCGGCCTGGGATCCCTGCTTCCAAAATGACCCCCCCCCCAGCTGAATCAGTATGGGGTGAAAAGGTGAAAGATTGTGGGTCGGCCCCAGTGGTTGGATTTGGAGGGGGGCGGCCGGGGAGGAGGCGTCCGCAGGGCTTCAGCAGAGCTAGCGGGACGGGGGGGGGACTGGAATTTCCCCCCCTCCCTTTTCTTCCTGAACAACCGGGGCCGGTCAGGTGGGGAGGTCACGCCAGGGGTGGAAGCCAGGAGGCACCGGGCCCAGGCAGGCAGTGGGGCGAGGCCCGATGAGAGGGTGACCTCACCCTGAATAGGCAGAGAATCCCCTGTCACAAAGGGTTAGCAACGCACTCTGGGCCTTTTGTCCAGCCAGCGCTGCCTACTAGAAAAGGGGTAGGCCGGGATTGGGGGGGGGGCAGAAGTCATGGCAACCGGCCCACGGGGTTGGATTCTGGATATTTGTTGGTTCCCCCCACCCCCGAACAATGACTCTCATGCGGGCGGGTCCATTTTCGAGGGCTTAATTACTCCAGAATAATCACCCCACCCCGGCCCCCGTTTCTGTTTTCAGGATATTTAATTTCCACTCACAGAAGAGAGAAGAGAAGAGATTGGATTTATACTCCGCCCTTCACTACCCAAAGGAGTCTCAGAGCGGCTTACAAACCCCTTTCCCTTCTCCTCCCCACAACAGACACCCTGTGAGGTCGGTGGGGCCGAGAGAGCTCTGACAGAAATGGCTCTTTTTCAAGGACAGCTCTTGTCAGAACTACGGCTTGCCCAAGGCCATCCAGCCAGGTGCAAGTGGAGGAGTGGGGAATCAAACCTGGTTCTCCCAGATTAGAGTCCATGCACTTAACCACTACACCAAACTGAGAAGAAGAGACTGGATTTATACCCTGCTCTTCAGTACCCGAAGGAGTCTCAGAGCGGCTTACAAACTCCTTTCCCCTCCCCTCCCCACAACAGACACCTTGTGAGGTCAGTAGGGCCGAGAGAGCTCTTGACAGAAACAGCTCTCTTTCAAGAACAGCTCTGACAGAACTACAGCTTGCCCAAGGTCATCCAGCAACTGCGAGCAGAGGAGTGGGGGAATCAAACTCGGTTCTCCCAGATTAGAGTCCGCGCACTTAACCACGACACCAAACTGGTGAAGAAGAAGAAGAGGAAGAAGAGGAGGAGATTGGATTTATACCCCACCCTTCACTTGGAGTCTCAGAGTGGCTTACAAACTCCTTTCCCTCCCCCTCCCCACAACAGACACCCTCTGAGGTCGGTGGGGCCGAGAGAGCTCTGACAGAAACGGCTCTTTTTCAAGGACAGCTCTGACAGAACTCTGGCTTGCCCAAGGTCATCCAGCAGGTGCGAGCGGAGGAGTGGGGAATCAAACCCGGTTCTCCCAGATTGGAGCCCGCGCACTTTACCACGACACCAAACTGGCTTAACCACTCCACCAAGGCGGGTTTGGTTGCCAGCCTCCAGGCGGAAGGAGGCAGAGACCTCCTCTCCAGACCACAGAGATCAGTTCCCCTGGAGAAAACAAAACGGATGCTTTGGAAAGGGGACTCTAGGGCACTGTACCCCGCTGGGGTCCCTTCCCTCCCCAAGCCTCACAGCCCTGGGAGACAGAATCCACAGTACTGCAACAGCGGTTCGAAAGCAATAACATCAAAAAGCGAGTAGATAAATGGGTACCTGCCCTAGGTGGCAGGGGGCACCCTCCTCCGTTGTGGGGTCTGAAGGAGCATCGGCGGCGAGCAGCAGGCGGCGACGGCGACGAGTGAAGTGGCAAGCAGTGGCGGCAAGGAGGCGCAACACCAGCGGTGGATCGGACGACGGCGGAGGCGGAGCCAGAA
>NW_015160244.1:110120-118837 GCF_001447785.1 Gekko japonicus
GAAGACAGCCAGTTCCACTGCGGGCCTGACAGAAGCCCTCCGGGGGCCTGATCTGGCCCCCGGGTTGCATGTTTGACACCCCTGGGCTACAGTGTTGACGTTGGACTGTGGGAGTCCTGGATCAAAATGCCACTCAGATGTGCAGCTTGCCGAATGACCTTGGGCCTGATGTTGTTTTTGTGCCACGCTCCGTGGAGCGAGGGCAGGATAAGAATCAGAGAAGTTGCAGGAATCCAGCGGGGCGAGACACTGAGCCCCAGTCCGCCTCCCCACACCTAGGGGTCTTGCAGCAAGATCAGCGCTGGGCCGACTCATTTGCCACCAGAGTGGCTCTGGGGCTCAAATCCTATCTTCTGGGTTTTTTAATTTACTTCCTTTCATACCCCGCCTTTCTCTCCAATGGGGACGGCAAAGTGGCCGACTCCATTCTCCTCTCCTGTGTTTTATCCTCTCAACAACCCTGCAAGGTGGGTTAGGCTGAGTGTCTGTGACTGGCCCAGGGTCACCCAGCGAGCTTCCATGGCACGGTGCGGATTCGAACCTGGGTCTTCCGGATCCTAGTCCAATACACCAACCACTACATCATGTTGGCTCCATCGGAGTTCAGACTGCCAGCTTCCCTTTCCAAATAATCGGACTCTGAACATGCCTAGAGTGCCCTTCGCCTCAGAGAAATAACATTTGCTGTCCACAAATAAAAAAAGGATAGAGAGGCAAATTGTTTCTAAGCGTACTCAGGAAGCCTTTTCCTCGCCTGCGGGTTTAAACAAACAGACCCAGGGACACACTGACTCTGAGCTTGTGCGAAGTGCCTCCACCTCACCCCCCAGGAAGCAGCTTTAAAAAAAAAATAGGCATTAGGGCAGAGCAGCAAGTTGGCAAAACCCTTGTCCTCTAATATTTGGCATGTGAAGGAGGAGAACTGTGTTTGCCCACCTGTGAAAGACATGCACTCTGCATATGCACAGAAACACTTAACAATCATGTCCTATGTCCTAGGACTTGGCCTTTGCACAAGCCGTGGAGGAAATGAGGTGCTTGAGAAGGAAGAAATATTATCATAGGGGGTGGTTCTGTTCAGGGGTCATTTCCTGCAGGAGCACACAGGAGCGGAGCTCCGGCAGTAAAGAGCCCAGGGGGTGGGCACATGCAACAAGCCCCGCCCTCTGCTCCCAGCAGCCCTCAGTCAGAGCAAGAAGCAGCCAGGTAAGTTGCAGAGCCCCACGGCCCAAAACAGTCCAGTGGCACCTTTAAGACCAAGTTTCCCCCAATAGCTAGCAATCCAAAACAGCCCAGTGGAGCCTGAGTACCCCCCCCAATAGCTAGCAATCCAAAACAGCCCAGTGGAGCCTGAGTGGTGGGTCAGGGGGTGTGGCATATGCAAATAAGTTATGCTAATGAGCTCCTGCACCTCTTTTTCTACGAAATGACCCCTGGTTCTGTTCAGGAGGGAAAGAAGAAGGGATGAAACCTAGGCAGCCAAATACCACCAGAGAAGGAGGCAAAGGGAAGCAGTATCAGTGCACAAGCAGGAATATATCAAGTAGCCCTCAGAGCTGCTCAGATGGTGGGCTCTCTCATCCTTTTTGCCCAGGTTTGTCAGCAGGGATCCCTCCCTTTTGCCTGATGTCAAGCGCACGACATCGTTTCTGCACATGGCACAACATCGGCCACAAAAGATAGGCTGCGGTCCCAAAAGTCCTGACAGTTTACTTTCCCTCCTTCTCACAAAAGGCTACAACTCGAGGGCATCCAATGCAGCTGATGGGCGGTAGGTTCGGGATGGACAAAAGGAAACACCTCTTTACGCAGTGAGTGATTCAAATGTGGGATTCCCTGCCAGAGGATGGACTGATGGCGACAGGCATGGGCAGCTTTAAAAGGGGATTAGACGGATTCATGGAGGAGAGGTCCAGCCAGGAGGTCTATCAGTGGCTACTAGACACGGTGACTTCATGGAACCTCCAAGCTCAGAGGCAGTCAACCTCTGAATCTCAGTGCCAGGAGTCAACATTAGGGGAAGGCCTCAGCTCCTGTTCCCTGAAGTTGGGCCTCCAGGGGAACTGGGTGGCTACTGTGTGAGACATGATACTGGACAAGACAGACCACTGGTCTCATCTAGCAGGGCCTTTATGTTCATACTTTTAATTCATGTGTGTGGGGGGGGGGCAGGAAGGAGAAGGGAGAGATCCAGCCAGCCCCCGTGGAAGGAACATAAGCAGTGTTCCCTCTAAGCTGAGTTAGTGTGAGCTAGCTCAAAGTGTTTTAGCCTCCGGCTCACACATTTTGGTCTCCGCTTAGGAAAGGTGGCTCCAAAGCAAACTCATTTATGCAGTAGAAGAAGAAGAAAAGAAGAGATTGGATTTATACCCTGCCCTTCACTACCCAAAGGTGTCTCAGAGCGGCTTAAATATGTCTTTCCCTTCCCCTCCCCACAACAGACACCCTGTGAGATCGGGGGGGCTGAGAGAGCTCTGAGAGAAGAAGAAGAAGAGATTGGATTTATACCCTGCCCTTCACTACCCAAAGGTGTCTCAGAGCGGCTTACAAACTCCTTTCCCTCCCCCTCCCCACAACAGACACCCAGTGAGGTAGGCGAGGCTGAGAGAGCTCTGACAGAAACCGTTCTTTTTCAAGGACAGCTCTTGTCAGAAGTAGGGCTTGCCCAAGGTCATCCAGCCAGGTGCAAGTGGAGGAGTGGGGAATCAAACCCGGTTCTCCCAGATTAGAGTCCGTGCACTTAACCACTACACCAAACTGGCTCTCAGTACTGGCAAACAGTACTGGCAAACTGGCAAACAGTACTGGCAAACGGCTCGCTCACAGCATTTAATGGCCAGTAGCTCACAAAGTAAGAATTTTTGCTCACAACACGCCACAGCTTAGAGGGAGCGCTGAACACAAGCACATGCATTTCCATGCACTTGGGACTTTGTTTCACAGAACAATGAGGACTAGGGAGTTAAGCCTGCCTTTTTTTTAAAAAAAAAGGTGGGTTTTGTTGAGGGATTTGAAGGAAGAGGGATCTGGGAGCGAGTTAGGGATCGAGTTACTTCCAGATTGCCCAGATTGCCCAATCCTGTGCACATGATCTCCGACCACAGATTTCTCAGCCGGCCCCGAAACCACTTTCTGCCTGGCAGATCAGGAAGTCCAGAACGCGGCAAAACTTCCTCCGATTCTGTCGGCCAGCCGTGCGCCGAAGGGGGAGAGCCCTGTACCCTGTGGCAGCAGGGGGAAGGGCACCCGGACACCCTCTCTCCCCGGGAGGGAGGGAGGGAGGGAGGAGGAGGCCCGTCTGGGGGCAGGCCCATCGCCTCGGGGAGAGAAAACAGCTCCCTGGGCCCTGCCCTTCCTCTGCTCTGCGAATGAAGTCCAAGGTCCCCATTGGCTGGGCCTAATGTATGCTTATGAGCTCAGCTTCCCCGGAGCTTTAAATGGGACCCAGGCGTCCCGGCACTGGTCTCTGGGCTGGGCAGCGGCCACCCTCCCCTGGCGGTGGTGGCGCACGGGGGCACGGCAGGGTTGGAAGGTCAACAGCTGGACTCGGGGAGATGGACACGCCGGCCAACAGGTGGGTACGGATTAAGTCTGCGCCCAGATAATTCTGTTTTGTCTTGACAAGGGGCTCTCTCCTGGTTCCCTCCCCACCAGCATCCTCTCCTCTCCACGAATCCCTTTTGCCCTCCTTCCCTGACCTGCTTTTCTTCCGTGTTGCCTCTGACTTCAGGCTTTGGCGTGCAGGGACGGCTTCCAGCCAAGGCTCCCTCGAAGCTGTGGAGTCGTGTGAGCAAGAAGTCTACTTTGTGAGCTGCCGGCATTAAAGTCGTGAGCGAGCGATTTGGCTGCTGCGTCAATTAGTTTGCCTCTGGAGCCCCGTCCTTCTTGGGCTAAGGCGAAAAGGTGTGAGCCGGAGGCTAAAAGAGCTGTGAGCTGGCTCACACTGACTCAGTTTAGAGGGAACACTGCTTCCAGCTACAGTTGCCAACTCTGGGCTGGGAAATAGCTGGAGATTTGGGGGTGGAGGCAGGGGAAGGCAGAGATCTCGGCAGGGTATGATGCCCTCCGTCACCACCATTGCCTTCAGGGAGATCAGGTGTGATTTCAGATGAACTCCAGGCCTTACATGGAGGTTGGCAGCCCGACCTCCAGCTCCTTGCTCTACCTCCAGCATCTGGACAGAGGGGGCTTGCTAAAAATGGAAATATTATCACGTTTAGGATGAAAGACAGAAAAGGTACGGACGAGTGGAGACACAGAAGGTGTGAGCGTGAAAAGACAAACCAGGCGATCCTAAGTGTGCAGGAACAGAAGCCAAGCGTATATGCGGCAAAGTGTGCGGCACACTGGTGCGCGTGGGGAAAGAAAGTGAACATGAATCCACAGGATTCAAGCGATCTGGGAGGGCTTTGAATCAGAAGCTGCCCAAACACTTCCGTTTTAGTCTTTTTTGTTGGATAATCAGAGACATTCCTGTCAACGCTCCCTCTAAGCTGTGGAGTCTCGTGAGCGAAAATTTTGCTTTGTGAGCTCCTGGCTGTGAGCGAGCCATTTGGCTACTGCATACATTATTTTGCTCTGGAGTCCGCCTTCCGGAGCTGGGACAAAAAATGTGTGAGCCAGAGGCTAAAAAACTGTGAGCTGGCTCACACTAACTCAGCTTAGGGGGAACACTGATTCCTGTCGATAACAAGAACATAAAACTGCACTGGTGCATAACGAGGGGGAGGGTAAGCGGCATACTATAGCCCGATCTTGTGAGATCTCTGAAGCTAAGCAGGGTCGGTACTTGGACGGGAGACCGCCAAGGAAGACTCTGCAGGGGGAGGCGATGGCCAACCTCCTCTGCCTCTCACTTGCCTTGGAAAGCCCCTTGCTGGGGTCAGCAACTGACATATAATGGGGGTGGCTGGCCAGGAACGGGGTGGGGGGTTAACTGCCGGACCACCTGTTTTAAAGCTGGCCAGGACTGAAAGCATGGGAGGGGGTCACAACACTCAGCTCCCCCAAAGGTTTGCAAAAGGGGGCCTGTGACGCCCACAGCCCTACGATCCACCCAGCAGTGACAGCAGAAACAAACGTCGGGGTGGAGGCGGGGTGGGGTGGGGTGGAAAGGGAAAACGCATTTTCAAACTGGGACATGCAATCGCTTTGCAATGCAAACTCGACTGCCGGGACAAAGCGTCAGGAAACAACTGTTCGGTGCCCGCTAGCGTTTCAGACCCATTAAATGTGGAGTGGAAAGGTGTGATTGAGTGCGGCGCGCAGCCTCTATGAGGAAGAGTAGATCATTTTTGTGGCAATTGCGAGGTGCACGGTGGACCTGTGCAGGGCTGGTTTGCCTCAGTCGATACGTGTGCAGGGCTGAGGCAGGCTATCAGGGTGTACAAACTGTGAGCTCCCCTGCCCCCGAGCTCCTGCATTTGAATTTCTCTATAGCCCGCTTTCCTCCCAAGAGTTGGGACTCAAAGCTCAGAACACCGTCCTCCCCTCCTCCATTCTCCCACAACAACCCCGTGAGGTAGGCCAGGCCGGGAGCTCATGTTGGGCCCAGCAAGCTTCCACGGTGGAAGAGGGGATTCGAGCCCAGGTTGCACCAGGGTCCCTGCCTGCCACTCTTTACTCTTTCCACTACACCACACTGGCTCTCCTGGGTCCACATGGGCTCACCTTCAGTGTCAGCCCCAAATATGGAGCGTGCTGACCCAGCTCTGGCGCTTCCCCCCCACCCACACCATGGGTACTGGAACCTCTTGCGCCAGTTGCCATGCTCTGTACACCACTGAGCACGCACAGAGATGCGCAGAGCTTCACAGGGTGACATGACGGCTGGAACTGGGGCAGGAGCCGCCTCTGCAAATCCCAGAGTTGCCACCAGGGTTCCCTCTAAGCTGAGTGAGTGTGAGCTAGCTCACTGCTTTTTTTAGCCTCCGACTCACAGTTTTGTATCTTCGCTCGGGAAGGAGAGCTCCAGAGCAAACACATTGATGCAATACATAAATAAATAAATGGCCAAATCGCTCGTTCACAACTTTCACGCCGGTAGCTCACAAAGTAGGATCTTGGTTCACAAGACTCCACAGCTTAGAGGGAGCCCTGGTTACCACATACGTACACGAACACACCTGAAGCTGCCTTAGACACACATGAAGATAGGAAGGGATGAGCCAGGGCTTGGCTCTCGTGTAAGGGTGATGCGGATCGTCACTTTGGGGCCAGGACGGAATTTTCCTCCAGGCCAGATTGGCCCAGGGGTCCTGGACAGTGTTCCCTCTAAGCTGAGTTAGTGTGAGCCGGCTCACCGTTTTTAAGCCTCCGGCTCACACATTTTTGTCTTCGCTCGGGAAGGAGGGCTCCAGAGCAAACTTAGTGATGCAGTCTCCAAATTGCTTGCTCGCAACTTTAATGCCGGTAACTCACAAAGTAGAATTTTTACTCACAAGACTCCACAGCTTAGAGGAAGCATTGATCCTGGAGGTTTTTTGTCTTCCTTCGGGCACAGAGCAGGAGTCACTGGGCGTGCATAGGGGGTGGTTGTGAATTCCCTGCATTATGCAGTGGGTTGGACTAGATGGCCCTTGAGGTTCCTTCCAGCTCTGTTTCTATGTAGACTGAATCAGACCCTCGGTCCATCAAGGTCGGTCTCATCCAGTGTTCTCTCTAAGCTGAACGAGTGTGAGCTAGCTCACCGTTTTTCAGCCTCCGGCTCACACAGTTTTGCCTCCGCTCAGGAAGGAGGGCTCCAGAACAAAGTAAGTGATGCAGCGGCCCAATCGCTCGCTCACAACTTCAATGCCAGGAGCTCACAAAGTAGAATTTTTTGCTCACAAGACTCCACAGCTTAGAGGGAGCATTGTCTACTCAGACTGGCAGCAGCTCTCCAGGGTCTCAGGCTGAGGTCTCTCCCATCACCTGCTACCTGGTCCTTTCCACTGGAGATGTCGAGGACTGGACCTGGGACATTCCCCATGCCGAGCAGACGCTCTACGACTGAGCCACGGGCCAGGGAATGGGGGAGATTCAGAGATTCTGGAAGAACGTGAGCTTTGCTTGACTGTTTGGTATAGTGGTTAGGAGCGCAGACTCTAATCTGGGAGAACCAGGTTTGATTCCCCCACTCCTCCACATGCAGCCAGCTGGGTGACCTGGGGCCAGTCACAAGTTCTTTCAGAGCTGTTCTCTCAGGAGCAGTCCTCGAGAGAGCTCTCTCAGCCCCACCTACCTCGCAGGGTGTCTGTTGTGGGGAGGGGGAGGGAAAGGAGGTTGCAAGCCGCTCTGAGACTCCGAGTGAAGGGCGGGATATAAATCCAATCTCCTCCTCCTCTTCTTCATCAAGGGCTAATCTGTGACCGTGGCCTCCACCCCAGCCAGAGCTCCCCTGCCCACCTATCTGCGGCGCCCCTCTCACCTTCCTCTTTTCTCCGCTCCAGGATGAACGCCCTGCCGCCCAGCCCCCTGGCTCTGGAGTATCTCGACGAGTTTGACTTGCTGAAGTTCGAGGTGAAGCAGGAGGCCGCCAGGTTGGGCGGAAGCGCCTCGCTGGACTCCACCCCCTGTAGCTCCGTGCCCCCCTCGCCCACCTTCGACAAGACGGGGGACCCCAAGTCCACCCTGGAAGAGCTGTACTGGATGGCCACCCTCCACCAGACCTTGGCGGCGGCGGCGGCAGGGGGCAGCCCCGAAAGCCAGCTGGTGCCGGCCTTTGATGAAGCGATGGAGGCCCTCTTGGGGGCGCCCCTGGCGGACGGCGGCCTCCGTGGGGTTGCCACCCCCCAGCTGCAAGGCTTTCTGGGAACCGCCGAGGGTCTTGCTGGAGAACAGCAGCAGGTGAGATAAAGAGGGAAGATGGCACAGCTACAAGCACAGAAGATGCCGGGAAGAGAAGGGGGGCGCACACCTCGTTGAGGGGGCGAGAGAATAGCGAGAGGGGGCAGAATAGCTTCCACTTAGCCCTGTTTTCAGTTCCAGTTAAGCCGTGTGCGACTGAAGCCCACGCCCTAACAAAGAAGAGAGCCTCTGAGCGTGTGCAAAGAGCTTCCCCCCCCCATGTGACCGAACGGCCACAACCGGCCCTCCCACATCCGAAGAGCAGGAAGACAGACTTTCAGGTTGGAGGCTGCCAAAGCAACAGTTGCCCAAATTTCACTCTGGGAATGACCCGTCTGAAGCGCATAAGCGTGCTTCTGAGCATGCACACAGTGACGTGCAGTCACTACCAGTCCACGCTCGCACGTCTGCCATTGAAGAGTTGGGCTCCCAGGTCAGACGGTCGAGTGAGCACTTTCCCTCCTCCTTTTTCTAGATTAATCGTTGGCCTTCCTTCCTTGCTAGGCCTAGAAACTCAAGTCACGCCTGTATCATCTAAAAGAGGGGGAAGGCAGAAGAGATAGAGGCCTAGAGCATCCCCCCCCCCCCCGCAGGTCAGACAGGTTCCTTTCAAAGGGCCTTAAACATGGTGCATCGCACCATCCCCTTAATGGCGCCTAATATTCACAACCAGAGCAGCTGCCTCACATTGCCTCGGGGTCGGGCTGCCTCTCCCTGCCATCAAAACAGCTGCCTCACATTGCCTCGGGGTCGGGCTGCCTCTGGCTGAGACTTCAAGCCACAAAGCCGCTTAGAATAGCACGCCCCTGAGCCAATCTACTTCCTTTGACCACTCATGCTTCATACTTTTAACCCATGCGGGGGGGGGGGGCGGGAGGGGGAGGGGGGGG
>NW_015160244.1:119382-128447 GCF_001447785.1 Gekko japonicus
CCCCTTCCGCGTGCCTTCTCCTTCTCCTTCTCCCTCCGGTTCCTCCCCCTCCCCACCCTCCCCCTCCCCCTTCCAGCTGCCCCTGCTTTCCGACCGCTTCTCCGACGCCCAGCTGGTCTCCATGTCGGTACGGGACCTCAACCGGCAGCTCCGCGGCTTCGGCAAGGACGAAGTGCAGCGCCTAAAGCAGAAGAGGCGCACCCTCAAGAACCGCGGCTACGCCCAGTCCTGCCGCTACAAGCGGGTGCAGCAGCGCCACGTCCTGGAGGCCGAGAAGTCCCAGCTGGCCCAGCAGCTTGAGTCCCTGCGCGTCGAGATGGCCCGGGTGGCCCACGAGAGGGATGTGTACAAGGCTCGCTGCCAGAAGCTGCTGGGGGACACCGCGGGGGGACACTACGGGGAGGGGGCGGAGCCTCCCACCCCGCAACCTACACCACTGGGACAGTTTTTTCTATAAATGGCCCGCAGCGTGCAATGGACGGCGGGAGTGGAGCGGGAGATGGTGGCCATCCGCCGTGGACAGATGAGGCGTTTCCCCCTTTCACTCCACCGGAGGGCGACATAAACCAAGGCTCCCGATAGGCTCCTCCCCCCTTTCCACTATCCAAACCTCAAGAAAGCTAGGCCAAAAAAAGCGTCACCGTGAGCACGTCCACACGACAAACACCCGTCGGTGCTATTAACCGTTTCACTGTCATGGCGGCCTCTCCAGGAATTCTGGGAACTGTAGTTTGGGTGAGGAAACGGGAAGGTTCCCTACTCCGTCACTAAGAAACAAACTCCCCATGGTTCCCGGGGGGGGGGGGGGGGAGCGGGGGTAAAACACTAGGGAGAGAGATGGGTGGCTGTGGGTGTTGGGGGTGGGGCTTCCCCCGCCGGCCATCTGGACGACGGCGGGTAGAACCCCCCCCAAAAACGGGGGACCCCTGGCAAACCGGGGGGTTTGGCAACCCTAGTCCACACTACAAACACCTGTCGGTGCTATTAACAGTTTCACTGTCATGGCTGCCTCTCCAGGAATTCTGGGCACTGTAGTTTGGGTGAGGAAACGGAGATAGAGAACTACTAGAGAACCCTACTCCGTCACTCAGAAACAAACTCCCCACGGTTCCGGGGGCTGGAGGAACGACTGTTAAGCCACTTCAAGTCTGTGGTGTGGACCTGCACGAGTTAGTTCATTTCATAAAGGCTTGATGGAAAGCCAGCTTTCTTGTCATTCTTCCTCCACACCAAACAGCAGAAACTCATTAGCATATTAGGCCACACCCTGACAGCACCGCACCGCTCATTAGCACATTAGGCTACACCCACATGTTACCAGAAGTGTGGTCATCCAGCCACACCCACCTTTCCATTCTGTTGACCTTGTTTGTTGTCAAAACCCAGGGGCTTTTTTTGTAGCAGGAACCACTTTGCATGTTAGGCCACACACCCCTAGTGTAGCCAATCCTGATGAGTTTCTGCTGTTGGGTGTGGCCTATTATGCTAATGAGTTCCTGCTGGGCGTGGCCAACTTGGGAGCCGGCCGGAACTCCGTTCCTGCGCGTTCCAGCCCGAAAATAGCCCTGGTCGTTCCCATGTTCTCCCTACAAGGCAGTTCAGTAACAGATGGGACTGGTGCTGGAATTCAGGGTTGCCAACCTCCAGGTGGTGGCTGGAGACCTCCTGGGATTCCAGCTGGTCTCCGGACCACAGAGATCAGTTCCCCTGGAGAAAATGGCTGCTTTGGAGGGCAGACTCCATGGCATTATACCCCACGGAAGTCCCTCGCCTCCCCACACCCTGCCCTCCACAGGCGCCACTCCCAAAATCTCCAGGTATTTCCCAGCACGGAGCTGGCGACCCTTGACTCAGGCCCTGTGTCCTCAAGCTCCCGACTTAGGCCGAGGCACAAAACTGGCATCTTACACACACACGCGACCGCGGGCGGGGAAACTGCACTGACCAAACATCGACATTTGCCACGGGCTACAGACGGCTACCAGCTTTCCTTCCAGAATAATCTTCTCAGGGTTCAGAAACACTCCTGAGGGGGCGGGTCCCGATCCTGCGACTCCAGGGCTCTTCAAGATTCTGATCTGCTTTCCTGGCCGGGGTGGGAAGGGGGGATAGGAGGGGTTGGGAGCGCCCTACGGTGCCACCGGCTGGCAGCTTCAGGCAGAGGTGAAAATAGCGCACAATTACTAGACCACCGCCATGGCAGTGCCCTCTCCCTTGGTCCTACATGGAACGGCCCTGCCGGTACTGCTGTGATGCCCAGCTGAGATCTGACCTGTATTTGTGGGGGAAAGAAAACTGTCCGGAAGCCTAAAAAGGAATTCCACCCCCCCCCCAAAAAAAACAACCACCACCTCTAAATGAGTTTTGTTCCAGGAGGACTCAAGATGTCATGCCTTCCTGTCAGAAATGAGGAAGACACACACCCCCGTCCTGCCCATCCCCTCCCCACTAAATTTCTCCTTCAGCCCAAGATCAATTCCTGTGTGTGAACAGAAGCATACATTTAGCCAGCCCCGTCAGCCTTCCTTCTTTTCTTCGCTGTTCTTCTGTGAGTCCAACGATCAAAGGGCGGCGGTAGGACTCTGGTCAGGAGACAAGGAAGGAGCCGGAGCCGTGGAACGGATCCAGAGGGCCAGAAGGAACTGGCGTCCGCCTTCCCCCAATCCCCCCCCCCGTGGATTAATATATTAATTATTTAAAAGCAACACTAGGCAGGTCCTATTACTATAGAAAAAGCGTGCGTGTGGATTTTGGTGTGCTTGCGAGTAGAAGAGAATGGAACTTATTGGGCGCATGTCGCTGGGGGGAGAGGAACCTCACGCCTCCCCCTCTGCGTGTGTGTGTGTGCGTGCGCATGCAATTGTGAATGTGTTGGCACATGATCTGGCATGCTGTAACGGCGTGCTCTTCTCAGCGTTACTAACCACATAACATCATGGGGTGCCGAATTTTTATGTCCACAATGGCCCACGCCCGATACCACAGAAAAACCGCCGTGTGCAATCAATGGCTCATGAGCCATTGCACGTGCTCCGTCGCGCATCACGTTTTTACAATCACGCATGCCGTTAAACACAGACAGTCGCAAATGTGTGTGCGCAGTAGCTGCATAGGCAGAATTGTGTTACCTTCGTGAGGGTGTGAGTGCGTGCCCATGCAAATCTCATTAAGGGCATGTCTTTTTGTGCAGGTATGCGCGATGTATCTGAGAAGTAGTTTCTAGGAGGGTGGTTTGGGGTTTCTGTGTGCACAAGGCCAGGACGGGTGATTCCTGGGAGGAGCAGCACAAGGTTGTGTGCGAATTTGTGTATTTTGTGGTTGGCCTTCCAAACGTGTGTTGTTTAGCGTGAAGCCAATTCCCTCCCCCACAAAAAAAGTCTGTTCTCAGCTCCCTCCTATTTAGTTTTTCTGTGCCACGATATATATTTTTTTGAAATCTTAACTTTCCACTGTCCATCCAAATGACCGCTGAAAATTCCCAGCCAGTAGCATAACGGGTAAAGAAAAGAGAGAGAGACAGAAGACCTTTAGTGATGAATGGATTTTTAAAACAATAAAAGAATCCTTTTAAAAAACGGAAAATAGTTCTCTTTCTCCATTTGCGTCAACATGGGAAACAGTTTTGAGATAGCTAGGTGAGCTTTGTGCGGTGAGAAGGCAGGGACAATCCAGACATTTGTATCTATACGTGAGGTGTCTCGCAAGCACCTCGAAAGAAGAACACGGCTCGCCTCTCTACCCTCCGCACCCTTGGACTTTATTCTGTCTCCCTCCTCTTTAAAAACTGGAACACATAGACTTTCCCCTTTCGTCCCGGCAATCTGATCTGGATGCAATCCAGCGACAAACGTGCTGGACTGAAACTCAAGAGATCTGAGCACAGAGTCCAAACTGCTAGGAAACTGCCCGATGACCTTGGGCACGTCTCATGTGCCTCAGTTTTCCCCGTCTGTAAAATGGAGTACTAATAACCTGCTTCAGAGGGCGCTCATGCAGATCAAAGACCACAAAGCACTATCCACGTTGAGAGAATGCTGCCTCAGTGCTGAATGGCGGACCAGTGTAGGGGAAATGCTGTTTATTTGGTGTATTAAAAAAGAAATCCACTTTCCTGGAAGGAGGTGTGTTTTTGCTTAAGTTCTCTCCTCTGTTGGACCCGCACAACAGCCCTGGAAGGTAGGGGAGGCTCCGGGGCAGTGAGGCTCTATGTTCTTGGTGCTTGGGGGGGCAATACTTGCAGGGCTTCTGGAGTTCTGGCCCCGCTGGTGGACCTCCTGAGTGAGAAAATGCTGCCTCAGTGCTGAATGGAGGACCAGTGTGGGGGAAATGCTGTTTATTTGGTGCATTAAAAAAGAAATCCACCTTCCTGGGAGGAGCTGCGTTTTTGCTTAAGTTCCCGTTATGTTATGTTATGTTATATTATGTTAATGACACAGTTATCGTCTCATGTCTCTTCCAAAACAAACTTGCCAAAAAACAAAACAAAACGCCACAACCTCTATCACACAGTGGAAGGCTGCTCTTTCTTTTTAGTCTGACCTGGATAGCCCAGGCCAGCCTGATCTTGACAGATCTCAGAAGCTAAGCAGGATCGGCCCTGGTTAGTATTTGGATGGGAGACCACCAAGGAAGTCCAGGGTCTCTGTGCAGATGCAGGGGCCACTGGCCTGATCTAACATTGGCTTCCGTTATGATATGTTCTATTACGTTAATGACACGGTTATCGTCTCATGTCTCTTCCAACACAAGCTTGCCGAAGAACAAAACAAAACGCCACAACCTCTATCGCACAGCGGAAGGCCGCTCTGTCTTTTTAGTTTGACCTGGATAGCTCAGGCTAGCCCAATCTCGTCAGATCTCGGAAGCTAAGCAGGATCGGCCCCGGTTAGTATTTGGATGGGAGACCACCAAGGAAGTCCAGGGTCTCTGTGCAGAGGCAGGCAATGGCCAACCACTCTGTTCGTCTCTCGCCTTGGAAACCCCTACAGCAGTGATGGCGAACCGTTTAGAGACCGAGTGCCCAAACTGCGACCCAAAACCCACTTCTTGATCGCAAAGTGCCAACACGGCACTTTAACCTGAATACCGAGGTTCTACTTTAGAAAAAACAACCCATACATTAACTTAAGATGATCCAAACAAAGTAAGGAACGCAATCCCAAATGCTTTCATCTACTTAAAATTATTTGGCAGAGAATTCGACACTTTAATGATGGTCTGGGCCTGGCTGGGGCGATGGCACGCTTGCCCACAGAGAGGGCTCTGAGTGCCACCTCTGGCACCCGTGCCATAGGTTCGCCACCACTGCCCTACGGGGTCGCCACAATTCAGCTGGGTGACTTCACAGCACACGAACGCGCACACACAGAGGGGCAGCTGTGAAATTGGACAAGCGTTGCCAAATCTCAACGCCAGGTGGCACTAAGGGACAACAAGCTCAGTCACCTTAAACCTCAAGGGCTGAGGAATGTGAGCTAGAAATAAATTTCCTGTGAAAAACAAAGAGATACAGGGACCGAAGCAGCGCTCCCTCTAAGCTGCGGAGTCGTGTGAGCAAAAATTCTACTTTGTGCGCTCCTGGCATTCGAGTTGTGAGCGAGCCATTTGGTTAGTGAATACATTCAGGGCCAGCTCACTCACTAGGAGATCGCCTAGAGCAGGATGGCCCTTAGGGGCACCAAACTGCACCCAGCCCCGTACTCTGGGAGTTTCTTGATTATTTGTGTTTTTTATTCTTCCTAAAACATGTATTTTTGAAAATGGGTGGGCGCAGGGGGAGGGCATAAGGGATCCTCGCCCAGGGTGCAAAATAAGCTGGAGCCGGCCCTGAATACATTCGTTTGCACTGGAACCGTCCTTCCTGAGCTTAGACAAAAGTGTGTGAGCCGGAGGCTGAAAAACTGTGAGCCATGTTCACACTAACTCAGCTTAGAGGGAACACTAGACCCAAGCCTATCCTTACGTTGTTGCCCCACCCCAGAGCTGTATGGGCTGCAGTTGCAAAGAGCAGGGTTGCCAACTACAGATTGGCAAATTCCTGGAGATTTGGAGGGGCGGGACCTCGGAGGGGCGTAACGCCAGAGCCCACCCTACAAAGCAGCCGTTTCCTCCACAGGGGATGACCTCTGTAGCCCCCAGATCAGTTGAATATCCCGGATTATCTCCAAGTCCAAACTGGAGACTGGCGACCCTAGCAAAGAGACATTCCGCATGTGCTCAGAGACACCCTCCACCTGAGCAGAGCCAACTCAGCTTGAGGGCCACATCAGGGTCTCTGACCGCTTTTGAAGTCTCCACGTCGGGCAGCAGCTGTTCCTGGAGATCTCCAGGCCCCACCTGGAGGCTGGCAACCCCACCCACCCTCTTCGTTTTGCTCCCCCGTCATTGGAGGGGTGGTGACGCAGGGCCTTTCACGAACCCCGGGGACACCTGCTCGGGGGCTGGGCGGCGGAGGGCTCAGCGGGCACGCACCACAATGGGGGGCCCACGTCAGCGCAGCACCCCCTGCTGGGTAAATCCCCCCTCGCCCTCCCGGGGAGGAACTGCTGGCAGCCGCTTCCCTCCCTCGCTTCTGCAAGCCAGGCCTGTAATTAAATCCGAGAGCGATGAACTCACGTCGTGCCAGCAACCCCTTCGGAGCTGGCTGCAATCCCAACCTCTGGCATCTCCTTTCAGCTCCTTGGCACCTCTGGGTTTCATCCCCCCACCCCCATCTTTCCGCCCAGCGTTCGTTCCTGGGCTTAGCCCTCCGCCTTCAGATTCTGGGATGCAAACCGCAACTGTTGAGCCATGCGGCAGGTTACAGTGCAAGTAATTGATTCATTAAAAACCCTTAGCCGGCTCCCCCAAATTACACCCCTACCAGATCCCAGCTCTCAATCAGAACTGGGCAGAAGACAGGCTGTGGCCCGTCGCTAGCCCACTGACCTGTTTCCGGTGGGCCACCCAGTGGCTGCCAGCTCTTGCAACAGATACCACACCGGATCAGGGGTCATTTCCTGCGGGAGCGCACAGGAGCGGAGCTCCGGCAGTAAGGAGCCCAGGGGGCGGGCACATGCAACAAGCCCCGCCCCCTGCTCCCAGCAGCCCTCAGTCGGGTCACGAGGAGCAAGAAGCAGCCAGGTAAGTTGCAGAGCCCCCCCCCCCGCCTTCAGATACAAACTCTCCCTCCTCTGTGAGGGCAGATCTGCACGTTGCCCCCCCCCAATAGCTAGCAATCCAAAACAGTCCAGTGGAGCCTGAGCGGTGGGTGTTGCCTCCTGACACACTTCCGGTGATGTCAGGGGGTGTGGCATATGCAAATAAGCTATGCTAATGAGTTATGCTAATGAGCTCCTGCACCTCTTTTTCTACGAAATGACCCCTGCACCGGATGGACTTCGGCCTGATCCAGAACCGCATTTCTTTGGTGGCACTGCGTGCTCAAGGTCACATCAAACAGATCTGATGTTCTGGAGCTTTTAAAGACTTCCTCAGTAGGCACTTTTGCTTCGCCAATTTAAAACGCATCTCTGAGGATCCAAAGAACAGAAGAACCTCAGGAGAGCCCTACCGGATCAGACGACTAGTCCATCTAGTCCAGCATCCTGTCTCACCCAGTGGCTAATCGGTTGCTCTGGAGGGCCAACAAGAGGGCAGAGAGGCCGAGGCTTCCCTTGAATGTGGCCTCCTGGCTCTGGGATTCAGAAGTTGACTGCCTCTGAAGGGGAAGGTTTCCTTTAGTCGTTATGGCTAGTAGCCATGGAAAAAGAAAAAGAAGAAGAGAAGAAGAGATTGGTTTTATATCCCGCTCTGCACTTGGAGTCTCAGAGCAGCTTACAAACTCCTTTCCCTTCCCCTCCCCACAACAGACACCCTGCGAGGGAGGCGGGGCTGAGAGAGCTCTGACAGAAACTGCCCTTTCAAGGTCAGCTCTGACAGAACCAGAGGTCATTTCGGGGGGGAATCGCAGTTCCCCCGGGTGAGGTACGGGGGTCGGGGCACATGACGAAGCCCCGCCCCCTGCTTCCGGCCGCCCCGCTTCCGGCCCTCATTCAGCCAGGAGGAGGCAGGAGAAGAGGGAGGATCTATTATTTATTTATTAATTGGATTAATCAAAAGAGCTATGAATCTGGAGAGCTATGACAGATCAGACACGTGGTCCATCTATTCCAGCATCCTGTCTCACACAGTGGACACCCAGCTCCTCTGGAGGTCCAACAAGAAGGCATAGAGGCTGAGGCCTTCCCCAATGTTGCCTCTTGGCACTGGGATCTATTTATTTATTTATTGAGATTTATATCTCACCCTCCCTGCAAGCAGGCTCACGGCGGTCGTTACCCCTAAGCTGAGTTAGTGTGAGCTAGCTCACAGGTTTTTGGCCTCCGGCGCACACATTTTTGCCTCCGCTCAGGAAGGAGGGCTCCAGAGCAAACTAATTGTATGCAGCAGCCAAATCGCTTGCTCACAACTTTAATGCCAGTGGCTCCCAAAATAGAATTTTGGCTCACAAGACTCCACGGCTTAGAGGGAGCACTGACGGCGGTCACAACAAAACCACTAATTACAAAACCATTAAAACGGTGACAATAATCAACAATTAAAACAACTAAAAGCAGGGAGCACAATCGCTGCCCCTGAAAGTGGAGGTTAGCTAGAAGCTATGATAGACCTATCCCCCACAAACCCTTTAAAAAAGGGGTTAACAACAATTCTGAAGTTTGCCTACCCCTGCCGTGCATGACATAGGGCTTAATTCCTTTACAAGAATGCCTACAAACCATGCCAGCTGCCCTAGATAGGCAAACACCCTTCTGTCAAAGAAGGGGGCCTCCTCCCCCACCCACTTCACTCCAATAAAGTCAATTGCCCTCCACTTTCATCAGCACCCTCCCTGTTTTTTTCTGGGAAGCTTATGTAACAAATCTATAGGACTTGCACCTTGCATTAGCCACGATAACCAAATGGAACCTCCATTTACAGAAGCAGCATATCTTTGATCATCAACTGAGGCAGGCAGGCAACTGTGATTTGTGGTCCTCTTAGATCCACATAGCTGGACTTTGATGGGGGGAAATGGGTGCTGA
>NW_015160244.1:128775-134393 GCF_001447785.1 Gekko japonicus
AGTGTCAGAGTTCTCTCAGCCCCACCCACCTCACAGGGTGTCTCTGTTGTGGGGAGGGGAAGGGAAAGGAGTTTGTAAGCCGCTCTGAGACACCTTTGGGTAGTGAAGGGCGGGGTATAAATCCAATCTCTTCTCTTCTTCTTCTCTTCTTTTGGCGAGGGAAGGGCGGGGCGGCAGGCCAGCGCCGTGCCCTTAAGGTGGCGCTCTAGGCAACTGCCTAACCCTGCCTTATGGACGTGCCGGCCCTGTTTGAAGGGTGTTTGAAGGGTGGACTCTATGGCGTTGTGTCCGCTGATGTCCTACCACTCTCCAAACCCTATCCTCCCCAAGCTCCACTCGCAAATCTCCAGGAATTTCCTAATTCAGAATCGGTAACCCTACGAATGACCCCTCCCTGTCCGAGGCCACAGAGAATGACCGCTAAGGTAATGGCTAAGAGAAGCACACGCATGTCATGGTTGAATCCAGCAGGGTGCCTCCGACGTTCAGATCTGCCCCCATCTTTCCCGAGGCCCCTTAGCCGATCCCCACCCTCAGCATCCCTGCCCTCACATACTCTGGCCTCCCACTCCTGAACTGCTCTTGTCAAACCTGGCCGCTTTCCAAACCTGCCCTGCGATCGCGCCTGGCACTCTGCCTGGCGTCCTCCTCGGAAAGGAAAGAAGGAGCCGCCGCCAGTCTCTGCAGCCACCGTGTCGCCAAAATGCCCATCTTTGCTCTCCGTCCCCTTAATGAATATCCCCGTAATTAATATCCCCCCCCCACCATCCACTCCATCATCCTCCCCATCTTTGTCCTGAGCACATTCTGGCACTCGGGGTGAGATTAGGTGACTGCCCCGCATTTCACAAAGGCTTGGAAAAGCTTGCTCGGTTTCTTCTGTCAAAACAGAGATTTTTTTTTAATGCCTTCCGATAGTGTTCCAAATATGGAGCTTCCCTGGAGTGGGGCACAGTGCATGGGGGGCGCGGCGGACGGCATTAGGATCTGGCAAACTAATAGCTGCTGCAGCAAACAGAGAAAAAAGGAGAAGGGAAGATTGGGTTTATACCCCGCCCTTCACTCGGAGCGGCTTACAAACTCCTTTCCCTTCCCCTCCCCACAACAGACACCCTGTGAGGTAGAGCTTTCTCGAGAACTGCTCGTTCAAGGACAGCTCTGACAGAACTATGGCTTGCCCAAGGTCATCCAGCAGCTGCAAGTGGAGGAGCGGGGAATCAAACCCGGTTCTCCCAGATTAGAGTCCGCACACTTAACCACTACACCAAACTGGATCTGTCTGGTGGTGTGCTTTTGGGGAGGGGGACAGAGGAGACCGAATGCCAGCAGGATCGTTGTTCTCTGGTTGCTGACCAGTCTATGGCCTTTGACAGCCAGTTTGGTGTCGTGGTTAAGTGTGCGGACTCTAATCTGGGAGAACCGGGTTTGATTCCCCACTCCTCCACTTGCACCTGCTGATGTGACCTTGGGTCAGTCACAAGCTCTGGCACAGCTGTCCTTGAAAAAGAGCAGTTTCTGTTAAGAGCTCTCTCAGCCCCACCCACCTCACAGGGTGTCTGTTGTGGGGAGGGGAAGGGAAAGGAGTTTGTAAGCCGCTCTGAGACTCCAAGTGAAGGGCGGGGTATAAATCCAATCTCTTCTCTTCTTCTTCTTCTTTTCTGAAGTGGGTGTGAACCTGCTGTCTCCCAAACATCACTCCCCCCAACAGCCCAAACCAGGGACCACTACAGGTGATGCCAAGGAGAACAGAATATGGCCTGTGATGTGCAACGGTTGATTTTTTAAATTGGATTTTTATAATAGTTGCTTCTATTGTGGTTTTATTAAAAGAAATATTTTAATCGCGTTTTATTCCTATTGTAAGACGCCTTGAGTTCCAGAAGGGAGAAACGCAGCTAATAAAGGATTTTAATAAAGAAACCATTTTGGCAGGGTGGTGGGTTGTTTTTTTTTGGGGGGGGGGCTAATCAAGTCATAGCCAACTTATCGTGAACCCATAGGGCAGGGGTGTTAAACATGCAGCCCAGGAGCCGGACCACTGCTGGACCTCCTGATGGCACCTGGTATTTTTGGCCACTGTGTGACAGTGTTGGACTGGATGGGCCTTTGGCCTGATCCAACATTGGTGTCTCTCACGGGTCATTTTGTAGAAAGAGAGGTGCAGGAGCTCATTAGCATAACTTATTTGCATATGCCACACCCCCTGGCATCACGGAGGCAACACCCACCGCTCAGGCTCCACTGGTTTGGATTGCTAGCTATTGGGGGGGAGGGGAACGTGCAGATCTGTCCTCGCAGAGGAGGGAGAGCTTGTACCTGAATAAAACTTGGTCTTAAAGGTGCCACTGGACTGTTTTGGACTGGGGGGCTGGGGGGGTTCTGCAACTTACCTGGCTGCTTCTTGCTCTGACTGAGGGCTGCTGGGAGCAAGGGGTGGAGTTTGTAGCATGTGTCCGCCCCCTGGGCTCTTTACTGCCGGAGCTCCGCTCCTGTGCGCTCCTGCAGGAAATGACCCCTGGCTGACAGAGATCTAGGCTTGCCAAGCCCCCATACGGCTTCTATCAGGACCACAGTGGAGCTGGCTCTGCTTCTTCTTCCAGTCCTGCTGCTGCTGCGTCATCGTAGGTTTGCAGCTTACAGATACACACCTGAACAGCAGACTTAAGATTGCAACAGCACAGACATCTTGATGCAATAATTCAGAGCAAGAGGTGTCGGTTATCAGACACTCTTAACTAAACAAAATACTGCAGAGAGTGCTAATGTTTTAAGCATGTTTTTATTTTAAGTAAAAAAAACCCACCTTTGTGTTCGTGTCCTTTATAAAGTTGATATCTCCGCTACCTGGCATTAAGTTTTATGACACACACGGCCCCGCCCAACGAGGTCTCGTTTATGTCAGATCCGGCCCTCATAACAAATTGGGTTCGACACCCCTGCCATAGGGTTTTCAAGGCCAGAGACATTCAGAGGTGATGTGCCCTTGCCTGCTTCTACAAGGACTTTCCTTGTAGTCTCCCATTCAGGTACTTGTTGTTCAGTCGCTGAGTCGCACAGTCGAGTCCGACTCTTCGCGACTCCATGGACCACATCACGCCAGGCCTTCCTGTCTTCCGCCGTCCTCTGAAGTCTGCTCAACTTCATGTTCGTTGCATCGATGACACTGTCTAACCATCTCACCCTTTGCCGTCCCCGTCTTCTTTGACCTTCAGTCTTTCCCAGCATTCAGGTACTAACCAAGACTTAATCTGCTTCGCTTCCCAGCTCTGACAAGACCAGGCTAGCCTGGGCTAGGGTTCACCAAACCCAACCGACGGTGTTTCTAGACCTCATGGAAAGAAGAGGTTAATTTCTAAACAGACCTGACCTAGAAATCCATTCTCCCAAATCCCAGCTGCAGCTATTTGGAGGTGAGCAAAGTGGGCTCTTTATTACTTCCAGTATTTGCAAAGGCGAGCGCCGAAACTCAGAAGCGTTCAGACTCAAAGGAAACCCTGCCTCAGCTTCTTCCAGCGCTTCGGGAACAGACAAAAGGAACCCAGAAGATTCCCAAAGCGGCAGAGGGGAGTCATGCGCTGTAATCTCCTCTGCATGTGCACAAGTTGACCAACTGAGGAAATGTAAATGGGAGCCACGGTAAAGCTTGCTTCCGTTCCTCGCACCCGACAACTGAAGGATATTTTTTTTGTTAATGACGCTGCACTCAAATAACTTGAGGCAGGGGTCATTTCGTAGAGAAAGAAGTGCAGGAGCTCATTAGCATAACTCATTAGCACAACTTATCTGCATATGCCACACCCCCTGACATCACCGGAAGTGTGTCAGGAGGCAACACCCACCGCTCAGGCTCCACTGGACTGTTTTGAATTGCTAGCTATGGGGGGACGGACGGACATGCAGATCTGTCCTCACAGAGGAGAGCTTGTACCTGAATAAAACTTGGTCTTAAAGGTGCCACAGGACTGTTTTGGGCCAGGGGCAGGGGGGGCTCTGCAACTTACCTGGCTGCTTCCTCCTCTGACTGAGGGCTGCTGGGAGCAGGGGGTGGGGCTTGTTGCATGTGCCCGCCCCCTGGGCTCTTTACTGCCGGAGCTCCGCTTCTGTGCGCTCCTGTAGGAAATGACCCCTGACTTGAGGCAATTATTGTGCCCTCACAACAACCTTGTGAACTAGGCTAGCCTAAAGGACTGTGGCTGGTCCACGTCCCCTCCCTCCACGAGTGTCGTAGCTGAGTAGGGTGAAAGCTGTCTTGAGTGCGAATCTGCCCGAGGTTTTCCTCTGTTTACTGCACTGCAGCAAATGACAGGGAGTGATTCAGAGCGGCCTGCCATGGTGCCGCTCCCTCCTTAGTTTATGTTTTTTTTCTGAGGATGCCAAATGATGTCTTCTCCAATGCCCCTGTATAAATCGATGGTGCAACCTCATCTAGAGCACTGTGTACAGTTCTGGTCACCACCCCTCAAAACAGGATATTATAGCATTGCAGAAAAGGGCAACTAGAATGAGAAAAGAATTGGAACACTTCCCCCGTGAAGAAAGGTTAAAGCGCTTGGGGCACCACCTCTAGTTTGCTACCCGCTTTCGACCTCCGGGCTTTGGTACGTCAACTTCCTCAGACACGGAATTAACCAATCCCAGACCAGCCAATGAACGGTGCTGGAGCGCAATTAAAAATCCCACTCGTTGCAAAAAAAAATCCATACTGCCATCTGGGAGACGCAGACGCAGGCAATATCTCAGACACAGATGTGCACCTTGCGTCTCGGCCCGGCGGCTGACACAGCAGCAAGCCCCCAAATGCAAAGCTTCCGATAACTCACGCGGGCTGGAAGTGCAGCGTTAACAATAGCCCTGCCCTTTCAACCCCGCTCGGACTCTGGATCCGTGATGGGGGAAAGATCGATATTATTTATGAACAGCTGAGAGCGAGATGGGAACCGGCCGACGTCCTATGGACAGGGAGAGCCATTAGCACTGAGGAGCGAGTGTGCGAGTGGAGCGGGGAGGAGCAGAAAATGGACTCCCTGGAGGAAGACGAAAACAGGACCCCAAAACGGGACTTCCTGTAACACACCAGAGCTGCAGGCCAACTTTGGGAACAGAGGAGAAGGCAGCATGTTAGGGCAGGGTTACCAGCTTCCTGGCGGGGCTTGCCAATCCCCCAGAAGTAGAACAGTCCTCCAGTCCAGAGAAATTAGTGCTCTTGAAGAAAATGGCTGCTTTGGGTGGTGCTCTCTTGCAGGGGTCATTTCGTAGAAAAAGAGGTACAGGAGCCCATTAGCATAATTTATTAGCATACCTTATTTGCATATGCCACACCCCCGGACATCACCGGAAGCGTGTCTGAAGGCAACACCCACCACTCAGGCTCCACTGGACTGTTTTGGATGGCTAGCTATTGGGGGTTTGGGAACGTGCAGATCTGCCCTCACAGAGGAGGGAGAGCTTGTACCTGAAGGTGGGGCGGGGGGGGGCTCTGCAACTTACCTGGCTGCTTCTTGCTCTGACTGAGGGCTGCTGGGAGCAGGGGGGTGGGGCTTGTTGCATGTTCCCGCCCCCTGAGCTCCTTACTGCCGGAGCTCCGCTCCTGTGCGCTCATGCAGGAAATGACCCCTGCT
>NW_015160244.1:134732-147790 GCF_001447785.1 Gekko japonicus
AAAGCCCTGGGTTTTGACAACAAGGTAAGCAGAATAAGAAGCAAAAGGTGGGTATGGCTGGATGACCACACTTCTAGCAACATGGGGGTGCAGCCTAATGTGCTAATGAGCTGTGCTGTCAGGGGTGTGGCCTATTATGCTAATGAGTTCCTGCTGGGCTTTTTCTACAAAAAGAGCCCTGTTCGGCAGGAACCACTCTCTTAGGTTCCAAGCCCTGTATTTCTATTGGTTGTTATCTGTTTGTTGGGTGTGGTTTACCCCTGTTCAAATCGTATATAAGTCAGCCTGGTTCTATCCTGTTTTGTCTTGTGTTGTTATGAGCTGAATAAACATGAGTCACGTGTTTAAGAGCTGCCTCGATCTCCGTTCATAATAGACCCAATTTAGACCAGAGCTGTCTGCTCTAACTTTCTTCCCCTGGACCACGTTCTAGTTACCCATCCCGAGACCCAGCAGGACAAAAGAAAATCAGGAAAGGCATTCTGTGTCTTGCACCCTCCTTCCCAGCAGGCGGGGGAATTTTGTACAGGGGGAATTTTGTACGGGGGAAAGCAGGGGGGGGGAGAAATGCCAGCACCGATGCGCCAATCCAGAGTGGGCCTCCCAATGGCCGTTTTTATTATTTAAAAATGCATCTGGACTGGCACCTTCAGCTTTGCAAGCAGCAAAATGTCTACGTCCCTGTAATGCTTGTTCATTACATTTGCAACGAATGGCGTTGCCTTTGTCAATTGTTACGGCGGAGAAATACCCTGAGTTGCCAACCCATGCACTCAGCGCCAAAGGAAATTAACCTCATTAAGGCTTCTACCACTCGGGGACCAGGGACAGCAAAATAAGCAAAAAAGTTTCTCCCTGGCGCTTGCAACTACAGTTCTGTGGTTTCTGACCTCCTCTGAGAACCTTCTTCACAAAAAAATGTATCTGCGGCAGAACTCCCTGCATGCTGCAGAGGGTTCCGGAAATTGCCCTTCGATATTTCGACATTGCAATTATATGTCAGTTTTATGGAAGAAGAAGAGATTGGATTTATACCCTGCCCTTCATTACCCAAAGGAGTCTCAGGCTGCGATCATACACACAATTAGACCCGACATAGGTGTGAATGCCGGATGGATTTAAAATTTGGTGTAGTGGTTAAGTGTGCAGACTCTAATCTGGGAGAACCGGGTATGAGTCCCCACTCCTCCTCCACTTGCACCTGCTGATGTGACCTTGGGTCAGTCACAAGCTCTGGCACAGCTGTCCTTGAAAAAGAGCAGTTTCTGTCAGTGTTCTCTCAGCCCCACCCACTTCACAGGGTGTCTGTTGTGGGGAGGGGGAGGGAAAGGAGTTTGTAAGCCGCTCTGAGACTCCAAGTGAAGGGCGGGGTATAAATCCAATCTCTTCTCTTCTTCTTCTAATTTATGCAGTAGCCAAATCGTTTGCTCACACCTTTAATGCTAGCAGCTCAGAATGTAGAATTTTGCTCACAAGACTCCACAGCTTAGAGGGAACATTGCCTGTGAGGTGGGTGGGGCTGAGAGTACTGCTCGTGAGGGAACAGCTCTGAGAGAACTTGTGACTGACCCAAGGTCACACCAGCAGCTGCATGTGGAGGAGTGGGGAATCAAACCCAGTTCTCCCAGATTGGAGTCCGCGCTCCTAACCACTACACCAAACTGACTCTATAGTGGTTTTACAGCCATAGCTTCCCCTGGAAGTTGGGCTGCCAGATCAAGCCTGGGAATTTCCTGGAGATCTGTGGATGTGCCGGAAGATGCCGGAGTTTGGGGAAGGGAAGGAGCTCAGCGTGGATGGGACGCCAGAGTTCGCCCTCCGGAGCTGCCATTTTCTCTGGGGGAACTGATCTGTGCTGTCTGGAAATGGGCTGTGATTCTAGGAGATCTCCAGGCCCCACCTGGAGGTTGGCAACCCTAACTGGGGCTTGGGTTGTGGTGAGGGTGCTGAGAATCTGCACCGAGATCTTCAGTCCCTAACACAAGGTTAGAGTTTCTAGGGCTTCCCAAAAAAGAGGATGAACATAAAACCAAGTTCACATTACATAAAACCAAGTTAATTCTGTGGTTAATATGCTGCTGTTTCTGCTGGAACTAAGACCCCATTGCCCGGTAGGGCTCACCGTCAATCCCCAAGGCAGGGCAGGCAATTGGCAAGGGCAGCTAAAAGCAGCCGTCGTTGTTTCCTGGTCTGGACAGAGACAGCTGCTCCTAGCCGCACATGAGAGCCAGTTTGGTGTCGTGGTTAAGAGTGCAGACTCTAATCTGGGAGAACCGGGTTTGATTCCCCACTCCTCCACTTGCACCTGGCTGGATGACCTTGGGTCAGTCACAAGTTCTCTCAGAGCTGTCGTTGAAAAAGAGCTGTTTCTGTTAAGAGCTCTCTCAGCCCCACCCACTTCACAGGGTGTCTGTTTTGGGGAGGGGAAGGGGAAGGAGTTTGTAAGCCACTCTGGTACTCCGAGTGAAGGGCGGGGTATAAATCCAATCTCCTCCTCCTCCTCCTCCTGCTGGCAGGTGAGTGAGTGACACAGACAAGGAGGACTAGCTGGCCCAGCCCAGGAAAGGACAGGCGAGTGGCTGGTGCTGCCCAAACCTTTCCTGCCACTGCTGTCAATTGTTGGCCTGCCCACCAGACCAGGGGACCAGGCAGCAAGAGAAACTAAGGGCAGCTGCCTCGGTTTCTGAGTGCATCCTATTTGTCTGTCCTGCATTCCCTCCCACTTCCACTTCATGTCAGGGCTTTCTCTTGTTCCCGCATTTGTTTTACAGGAATCTGCATTCAGACCGCTTCCAGCACACCGTTGCCCCGCAACTCCCCAAACTCCTTTTGCTGCTATGCTTTGTTCTCATCCACTTCCAAATTGTTAATCCTTTCTGAAGTAGAATGGTTTCTGTGGGTATTTAAGTGCTGCCCGCTGCCCTCCCCCGCTTCCACCTCTCTCTCTTTAGGCTGACACTCCCTCCCCCCCCTTCTCTTTCTCTCCCTTCTCCAAAGACAAAAGGGGACGTGTCCTCCCACTCAGGCAAACTTTTAAAAAAACCAGAGAAAGCATAAGAAGAAATCAGTATTTTTGGGCAGGAACGCACAGGAACGGAGTTCCGGGTGGCTCCCGAGTTGGCCACGCCCAGCAGGAACTCATTAGCATAATAGGCCACACCCAACAGCAGAAACTCATTAGGATTGGCTACATTAGGGGTGTGTGGCCTAACATGCAAAGGAGTTCCTGCTCCAAAAAAAGGCCCTGGGTTTTGACAACAAACAAGGTCAACAGAATAAGAAGCAAAAGGTGGGTGTGGCTGGATGAGCACACTTCTGGTAACATGGGGGTGCAGCCTAATGTGCTAATGAGCTGTGCTGTCAGGGGTGTAGCCTAATATGCTAAGGAGTTTATGCTGTTGGGTGTGGCCTGTTATGCTAATGAGTTCCTGCTGGGCTTTTTCTACCAAAAAGAGCCCTGAGTAAATATAAATGACTAGGGGGATTCCCTGCTCCCATATGTGCCAGTCTTGCACGTGTAGCTGCCACCACATCCTCTGGCAGTGAATTCCATGTGTGAATCACTCTTTGGGTGAAGAATGACTTCCTTTTATCCGTTCTAACCCGACTGCTCAGCAATTTCATGGAGTGCCCACTTGAGTTCTTGTATTGTAGGGCCTGTTGGGTCATTTCCATCTTGTGAGAACAAGAAATGCACTTTGCGCTGCCCTCAGGCCGTACGTTGTGGAGGGACACGGGTGGACAGAGAAGCTTGTCTGCCGTTGCTGATCTCACCAGAAACCCTTGAAAAGCTTCCAAAGGACCCCGGGGGGGTTGCTTGATAAATACCCCCTGCTAAACTGCAACGAAATTTAAGGGAATTCATGCAGCGAGTGAGCGGGACGGTGGAAAACTCCCAGGTAATTACTCCGCAGCCCGGGGACACCAATTTAGCTGAGACCGCCGGTTCCGCAGCACGCTCAGCACCGCCGTTAATCCAATCCGGTGCGTGTCAGTCTTGGTTTCCACCCGTGCCATCCAGATTATGAGCAAACGGCTCCAGAAGCCCCAAGGGACACCTGTTCCGAGGCAGGAGTGGTCAAATTTCCTGGCTCAGCTTGAGGGTGCATGGCAAGAGTATGAGAAAAGGGCTGAGCACCTCTGAGCATGCACAGAGAGCATTTCAGAGTAGCCACACTGGCAGCTCACAAACACCTGAGACTGCGCGGCAGGGTTCCGGGCAGCCTCGTTTTCGAAAAATCAACCAACGGTACGTGGGGGAGAAAAAAATCGTTTCATTTCCGTGGTGCCTTCAGCTTCTCACTATGGAGTCATCGCGTGCCAAAACAGCAACTAACTGTAACCACCAGATTGAAAAGGCGCTTTCCCAATGCCGCCACAAATATAACATTGGGGGGGGGGGATACCACAATTGAAACAAATCTCAAACCTTGGTACACCACAGCTGACTGTGGCTGCTCGTTACAGAAATCAACCACGAGGGCAGTGGTGGCGAACCTATGGCACGGGTGCCAGAGGCGGCACTCAGAGCCCTCTCTGCGGGCACGCGTGCCATCGCCCCAGCCAGGCCCGGACCCTCATTAAAGTGTCGAATTCTCTGCCAAATAGTTTTAAGTAAATGACAGCATTTGGGATTGCTTCCCTTACTCTGTCTGGATCATCTTAAGTTAATGCGTGAGTTGTTTTTTCTAACGTAGAACCTCAGTATTCAGGTTACATGGCCGTGTGGGCACTTTGCGATACATAAGTGGGTTTTGGGTCGCAGTTTGGGCACTCGGTCTCTAAAGGGTTCGCCATCACTGCACAAGGGGCCGAGCCCACCAAGTGGCAAGGAGGAGTCACTCTGCACGCACTCAGAGGGGCCTTTGTCATTTCAACCACCACATCGACAGAGCTGCACCAAGAGCGCCCGGGTCCTGAAAAACAAGTTGGGGCCAATGTTCCCTCTAAGCTGTGGAGTCTTGTGAGCAAAAATTCTACTTTGTGAGCTACTGGCATTACAGTTGTGAGCAAGTGATTTGGCTGAAACTCCCAGAGTACGGGGCCGGGTGCAGTTTGGTGCCCCTAAGGGCCGG
Source organism: Gekko japonicus (assembly GCF_001447785.1). Classification (NCBI taxonomy): domain Eukaryota; kingdom Metazoa; phylum Chordata; class Lepidosauria; order Squamata; family Gekkonidae; genus Gekko; species Gekko japonicus. Next base: position 139,808 of record NW_015160244.1, read on the forward strand.
CCCACTCTAGGCGATCGCCTAGTCCACCTAGTGAGTGAGCCGGCCCTGACCACATCGACAGAGCTGCACCGAGAGCGCCCAGGTCCTGAAAAACAAGTTGGGGCACGGGGATGCCAACTCCAGGTGGGGAAGATCCTGGAGATTTGGGGATGCAGAGCCTGGGGAGGGAGTGGAGGTCAGCAGGGCCACAGGGTTCATCCTCCAATGCGGCCTTTTTCTCCAGGGCAACCAAGCTCTGTTGTCCGGAGATCGGCCGCAATTACAGGAGGTCTCCTAGCCAGCCCTACCTGGAGGTGGCAACCCTAGACGGTGGGGGGGGTCAGGCTCTGCTCAGACAGACAAACGTGCACATGCCCGGTGTTCCCCCTAAAATGAGTAAGTGTGAGCTAGCTCACGGTTTTTTAGCCTCCGGCTCACACCTTTTTGCCTTCGCTCGGGAAGGAGGGCTCCAGAGCAAACTGATGCAGCAGCCAAACCGCTCGCTCACCACTTCCATGCCAGGAGCTCACAGAGTAGAATTTTGGCTCACAAGACTCCACAGCTTAGAGGGAGCAGGGGTCATTTCCTGCAAGAGCGCACAGGAGCGGAGCTCCGGCAGTAAAGAGCCCAGGGGGTGGGCACATGCAACAGGCCCCACCCCCTGCTCCCAGCAGCCCTCAGTCAGAGCAAGAAGCAGCCAGGTAAGTTGTAGAGCTACCCCCAGCCCCCCGGTCCAAAACAGTCCAGTGGCACCTTTAAGACCAGGTTTTATTCAGGTACAAGCTCTCCCTCCTCTGCGAGGACAGATCTGTACGTCCCCCCCAAACAGCTAGCAATCCAAAACAGTCCAGTGGAGCTTCTGGTGATGTCAGGGGGTGTGATATATGCAAATAAGTTATGCTAATGAGTTGTGCTAATGAGCTCCTGCACCACTTTTTCTACGAAATGACCCCTGAGAGGGAGCATTGCACGTGCCCACTGTGAATGGTTACTGACCCTCCCAAGTTATGACTGTGCACTCATTGCTTTCCCGCGCTGGGTGAGTGTGCTTGTCCCACAGGTAAAGAACCGGGTCTGGGAGCGACGGATGCAACCGCTGAATAAATCATAAGTAAACAAGAAGCATCGATGTGCCTGACTTTGCAAAGACCTGCTACTTATTAAGGGTGGTGCGGGGGGGGGGGCTACTTAGAAAGGAAAACGCAGGAAATAATTCCACCACCATCACCCATTCTTCCATGCACTAATCTTTTAATGCACTCTCCATCCCGCCTCCCCGGGGAGGAAGTGAGAAAAGGCAGCGGTAAATTTCTTCTGGCAGGCAGGAAACCGAGGCACCAGAAGATGCAAGGACCGATGGTTTGGTTTTTAAAGGGGTAGGGAGGCGGGAGGGTTGCCGGTGCTCTCGTACGGCAGGGCTGCTACGCTTTCGACAGCAATGGACTGGGAGGACGTTCAACAGGCAAAGCAGTCCCAGCGCTATGCCTCCGTGCTTGGGAAGGTTATGCCTGTTGAACTTCTGCCTGTCACAGATAGATATCCAAGGCACACTTGTTCGAGGACGAACTCTAAAACGGCACACAACCAAGCTCCCACCTGCCCCTGTCTTTCCTGAGAACCAGCGTTCCCTCTATGTTGAGTCAGTGTGAGCTAGCTCACAGGTTTTTAGCCTCTGGCTCACACATTTTTGTCTTCGCTCAGGAAGGGATGGGGCTCCAGAGCAAACTAATTTACGCGGCAGCCAAACTGCTCGCTCACAACTTGAATGCCAGTAGCTCACAAAGTAGAATTTTTGCTCACAAGACTCCACAGCTTAGAGGGAGCATTGGCTGAGGACCCCTTATCCAACGCACTCTGAACATGCCTGGAAGCATTCCTTTCTTTTTCAGGACTATGCCATCTCTGGGGATGAGCCTTGGCATTGTCCCTGCAGCCTAGCCCCAAAATGTAGTCCTAAAAAAAACCCAAACAAACCCACAACCCTTTGATGAAAGCATCTATCTGTTGTCTCTGATCGCTGACATTAGGAGATATCGCAAGTGGAAGAACGAAAGCTCAGATTGGAGAGAAGCCGTGTTCAAGAGAGGAGGTTTATTAAAGGAAGGAGGATTCACCATTGCAGGTGAAGGAGGGAAGAGGGGGAACAGCTGGCAACATCTGGGCGGGGTAGGGTTCCAGCTGCCATCCTGAGTCGTGGGTGAAGGCCCCGAGGGGGGCGGAGCAGAAATGCTCTCTTTTTCTCTCTTTCTTCCCCACCGGGAGAGGCGGAGGGGGGCGTTTCCTAAGGGACCGAGGGCCGGAAGACAGGCAGAGGTGAGGGGAAAGAGAAGACAGGCACCTGAGCAGACAGAGAGAAAAAGAGAGAAGAGGAAGGAAGAGACGCTTGATGGTACACAGCCTGCGGCTTGGCTCGCTTTCGTGAGCGATCTGCTTGGCCGTGGTCAAGCTAGAGCTTTCACAACCGCATCTCCCACGTACCCCATCTTGTTATCCCCTTCCTCACTGCTCCCCCCGTCACACACTCCCCTCCTCTCCCTCCACATGCATTTCCTCCCACCCACACATCACTTTTTCCTCCCACCCGCGCCTCAGATATAACTGTGCACACTTCCATCTACCCACCTACAGCAATGTCTGGGACAGGAGAGTCTTATTCTGACCCATACTGCCCTGGTGGCCATTTTGGGATCTATCCAGCTTTGTGCTAATAACAACGGCGATAAATAGTTTCCCTCTAATCGCCTCCTGCTTTCCAAAACACACACCTTCTCCTTGAGCAATTGAAAGCTTGACCGATTTCCCACAAGCTGCTGCAGCGAGCTGGCTCTTCCCTTGGCCCCGATCGTACGTGTCAATTCCACACCATCTGCTGCGTACGATCGGGGCAAAGGGAAGAGTGAGCGTGCTGCAGCAGCTTGTGGGAAATATCTTATCGCTTCATTTCCAAGGACCTTGTGGCGTTTGCAAGTCTATTTCTCCAACAGTGTTCCCTCTGAGCTGAGTCAGTGTGAGCCAACTCACAGTTTTTTCAGCCTCCAGTTCACAGATTTTTATCTTAGCTCGGGGAGGAGGGCTCCAGAGCAAACTAATTTATGCAGGAGCCAAATCGCTCGCTCACAACTTCCATGCCAGTAAGCTCCCAAAATAGAATTTTCGCTCACAAGACTCCACAGCTTAGAGGGGGCATCGTTCCCCACCACAACGACCCTGCAAGGTCGGTCTAGCGCTTCGAGGCCCGAGCAGCCATCTGAGCCCGAGCATCGCCAGTCGAAGTGGAACCACTCGGGGGCTCAGCTCGGTCTTGTCCCTGTCATACTTCACGGGTTCAGCCCCCGTCCCTGGACTGTCCCCTGAGCCCCCGAGTCGATCCCGGTCCCGGTACTCACATTCAGGTGCTGGACAGGCCATGCCCGTAGGGAGAGGTGAACGAGGATCTCATTGGGGCAGCGAGGAGGAGGAGGAGGGAGGCTTCTGCGTCCCGGGCGAAATCCCTTTGCTTCCGTAGTACTCCACCACCTGCTTGGGGACCTCGGCCAGGACGTACTTGGCCAGAGCGTTGGCAGGAGCCTGGGAGAGAAAAATGGGGGAGATAGAGGGGGCAAGTACACTGGAATGGGGAAGACAGAGGGGGGGGGGGCAAATGGCCACCCAGCGGAGGGCCCAGAGTGGAGATTTCGTTCCACGGTGCTTCTCAGCACACCTGGACACAGCCTGAGCATCTCTCACCTTCTTGAATTCACGGAGGGGCACGAACTGGACAATGTCGCGGACGGCCCGGCCTTCGTCTGACTCCAGCATCCCGCGGTCCCCGTTGAGCTCCCGCATGTCCGAGAAGTCGGCGTTCCCGATGCCCACGATGATGATGGAGAGCGGCAACCGGGAGGCCCGGACGACAGCGTCGCACGCCTCGGGCATGTCGCTCACCACGCCGTCAGTGAGGATCAGCAGCACGCGGTACTTCTGTGGGGCAGAAGAGTCGGCGGGGGTAAGGAGAGTGGGTCAAAAGACCACCCGAGACGCTCTCGACTGTCGTTCTGTCCCACCCCTCCCAGTGCCTTCGGGCCCTGGAGCTGGTGCTCCCAAAGTTCCTCCCAAACTCCCACCGCGGCATCCCGCGGGCAACCCCATTTTCCCTTCCTCAGCCACAGGACTGGCATACCGTGGGTAGCCCTGTTTTCTCTTCCTCGGCTGCGGGAGCAGCCACCTTGTTGATGATGGGGGCGACGTTGGTCGGTCCGTACAGCTGAATCTGGGGCAGGCAGCGCTTGTAGGCCTCGATCACTCCCACGATCCCTGTGGGGAGAAGATGGAAATGCCCCTGGTCTGAATTTTTCCTGGGATAAAGCAGGTTTACAGTCCCTAACCCTAGATCAAGGTGGGCAGCAGTGTTGGTCTAAAGCAACAGTGCAAAGTCAGAGTCCAGCGGGGCACCTTTAAGACCAAGAAAGGTTCATTCAAGGTGTGAGCTTTCATGGGCACGCACACTTCGTCAGACACAATGAAATGGAACTGGCTTCTCTTAATGTTCATATGTTAATCCACTGCATTGTATCTGATGAAGTGTGCATGGACAAGAAAGCTCACGCCTTGAATGAACCTTGGTTGGTCTTAAAAGTGCTACTGGACTCTTAACTTCGCGCAGTTCCTAACCCTGACCTGGATAGCCCAGGCTAGCCCAATCTCATCAGAAGCTTAAGCAGGGTCAGTCCTGGTTAGCATTTGGATGGGAGACCACCAAGAGAGTCCATGGTCACCCCACAGAGGCAGGCAACAGGGCCGGCTCACTCACTAGGCGAACTAGGCGATCGCCTAGAGCAGGACGGCCCTTAGGGGCGCCAAACTGAACCCGGCCCCGTACTCTGGAAGTTTCTTGATTATTTGTGTTTTTCATTCTTCCTAAAATGCATTTATTTTGAAAATTGGTGGGCGCAGGGGAGGGGGGTGCCAGAAGGGATCCTCGCCTAGGGTGCAAAATAAGCTGGGGCCGGCCCTGGCAGGCAAAGGCCAACCACCTCTGAATGGCCTCTTGCCTAGAAAGTCCTCCATAAGTCAGTTGCGACGTGGTGGCAAACCCCCCCCAGACAAATGGTTCCTGTGTCTTTAAGAGCTTTATAAAAGGAGAGGATTCAGTATGACATTCCCCACCCCCCTTCATGAAGTAACCATAATGGGGATGTTAAGTTGCAACCATTATATAGTACAGGATCCCTGCTATTTAAAGAACGGTCTTCTTAAAACTATTATTCACTGACGGCAAGAGGTACCGCAGATGGGAAAATGCATTAGCCGGGACTCTAATTAAAACATTCATATCCTGCTTTTCCTCGTGACTCAAGGCGGGATATCCATGTTTTATCTGTTTATCTTGTACATTTTTAATCCTGTCTGTCTGTTCAAGGGATTCAGAGCTCCGGACGCGGTTCTCTCTTCCTCATATTATCTTCACAGCAGCACTGTGAGGTTAGTTAGATCGGAGGCGTATCGACGGGCCCAACTAGTTTTGTGGCTAAGTGGGGATTCGAACCCAGGTCTCTCAGATCTTAGTCCAACACTCTAACCACTACACCACGCAGGCTCCTGACTTCTAAAGCCAGTTGAATCCGACTCTAGGGTTGCGGTGCTCATCTCCGTTTCAAAGCCGAAGAGCCAGCGCTGTTCGAAGACGTTTCCGTGGTCATGTGGCCGGCATGACTAAACACCAAGGCGCACAGAACGCTGTTACCTTCCCGAAGCGGTCCCTATTTATCTACTTGCAATTTCTTGCTTTCGAACGGCTAGGTTGGCAGGAGCTGGAACTAGAGACGGGAGCTCACTCCATCATGCGGCACACTTGGGTCTCGAACTGCTGAACTACTGACCTTCCACAGCCTGCAGTTCAGCGTCTTAACCACTTGGGCCACCGCAGCTCCAAATCTAAAATATTAAATAGTCCTAAATACTGTAAACGGGATAGGGCAGAAACTGATCTCAGGAGCCTCTGTCGATCAGAATTTCCCATCTGGACAAGGTTCAGGTAAACGCAAGTCTTGACTCATGAACATCTTTGCATGTCAGCAGGGCTCTTTTTGTAGAAAAAGCCTAGGAAGAACTCATTAGCATAATAGGCCACACCCAACACCAGAAACTCATTAGCATATTGGGCCACACCCCTGACAGCACAGCTCATTAGCACATTAGGCTGCACCCCCGTGTTACCAGAAGTGTGGTCATCCAGCCACACCCACCTTTCCCTTCTTATTCTGTTGACCTTGTTTGTTGTCAAAACCCAGGGCTTTTTTTGGAGCAGGAACCCCTTTGCATGTTAGGCCACACACCCCTAATGTAGCCAATCCTAATGAGGTCCTGCTGTTGGGTGTGGCCTATTATGCTAATGAGTTCCTGCTGGGCGTTGCCAACTTGGGAGCCACCCGGAACTCCGTTCCTGTGCGTTCCTGCCCAAAAATAGCCCTGCATGTCAGTGTCTCTCCGTCCTTATTCAAACCCCCTCCCCAAATGACCTCTTGTTTAGTTTCAGAGGGAAGCTGTGCTGGTCAGCAACAGAACAGCTAGGTTTGAATCCAGTAGCACCTGAGAGACCACAAGAAGAGGAGGAGGAGGAAGAGGAAGAGAAGAAAAAGGAGGAGGAGGAGAAGGAGGAGGAGAAGGAGAAGAAGAGGAGGAGAAGGAGGAAGAGGAGGAGGAGATTGGATTTATACTCCGCCCTTCACTACCCGAAGGAGTCTCAGAGCGGTTTACAATCCCTTTCCCTTCCCCTCCCCACAACAGACACCCTGTGAGGTAGGTGGGGCTGAGAGAGCTCTCTCGAGAACTGCTCTTGGGAGAACAGCTCTGAAAGAACTTGTGACTGACCCAAGATCACACCAGCAGCTGCATGTGGAGGAATGGAGAATCAAATCCAGTTCCCCTAGATTAGATTTTCAGGTTATAAGCTTTTGAGGATCAAAGCTCGGACGAAGGGTGCTGGACTCTCCAACGCTTACACCCTGAAAATCTTGTTGGACCCCAAGACGCTACCAGATGTCCATCTAGCTGTCCCCCTTGTTCAGAATCTTTTTTTAAAAAATCATTCTTTGTGGAGACAGGCTGGCCCTGCTACCCAGAAGTCTTTTCTACACAGATCAGAGATTCCTACTTTCACATTCTGGATTCTCCGGGTCAAAGTTGATAGCAAAATCGTGAGACACCTATAAGAGGACCAAGAATCTTGAATTAGAGAGAATGCTGGAACGGAGGGATTGCCCCCCCACCCACCCCACCCCCTTCCTGATTAATCTGATCTCAGAAACTCCCGGGGCTTACCTCGAACTCTGGGGGAATCCTTGCGCCGAAACCAAAGGCCGGGAAGCGCTTGTCGCTGAAAGAGAGGAATGAGGTCATGTTACTGGCTGCCTGCATGTTTGTGGGCTCAGTGAGGGAACAACTCCAGCAGCTACCTGTCGTAGTCCTGACAGATCTCGCCCACCGAAGACAAGGTCTTCAAGTACTCGTTGGGTTCCTTGGGGTTGATGAAGTGAAGGGAGTGCTCGCTCCGTGGATCCCCGTTGGAGGCGGTAAAGTCGATGGCCACCTGGGTAAGTAAGAGCGCCAGGGATAAACCAGGGGTCTCCAACATGGTGCCCGTGGGCTCCATGGCACCTGCCAACACCTTTCCTGGCGCCCCCTAAGTGTTGAGAAAGAGTAATGAACAGGTGGGATTCACTGCTGCAGGAAGTGGTGGCAGCGACAAGCACAGACAGCTTCAAGAGGGGGACTGGATAGACATATGGAGCAGAGGACCATCAGTGGCTATGAGCCACAAGCAGGGGTCATTTTGTAGAAAAAGAGGTGCAGGGGCTCATTAGCATAAATTATTTGCATATGCCACACCCCCTGACATCACTGGAAGTGTGTCAGAAGGCAACACCCTCCGCTCAGGCTCCAATGGACTGTTTTGGATTGCTAGCTATTGGGGGGGGGGAACGTGCAGATCTGTCCTCACAGAGGAGGGAGAGCTTGTACCTGAAG
>NW_015160244.1:147953-150662 GCF_001447785.1 Gekko japonicus
ACTCTTTCTGAGGCAGGGATGCTCTGTGTTCTTGGTGTTTGGGGGGCAACAGCGGGAGGGCTTCTGAAGTTCTGGCCCTGCTGGTGGACCTCCTGATGGCACCTGGTATCTTTGGCCCCTGTGTGACACAGAGTGTTGGACCGAAGGGGCCATCGGCCTGATCCAACATGGCTTCTCTTATGCTCTAGGCAGGGCCCAGTGGGTCTTCTGAGCAGCAAGGCTTCTGATTGGTCACTGGAGATTTGACAGCCTGTGCAAATTTCTACAAACGTTGATTTGGAAGCAGCTGCCGTCAGAGCACAAGGATCCTCACTGTGTGACTGAAGGTAAGCTGTGGCAGCCATTTTGTGACTGGTTCCACCTCCCATGGAAGCCATTTTCTGGCTGTGCCCACCATGCCGTGTCAGAATTCCAAAGGCGCCCACAGGCTCAAAAAGGTTGGGGATCCCTGGGATAAACGCTCCATTCCTCCCCTCCCCGCATATCTCACCCCTGAAAATCTCCTTTTCGAGGGACAGGGTTTTGTCTTAGCCCACCCAAATGGTCTTACCGTGAAGGAGATCTGCAAGCCCCCCATAATGTAATCCAGGAAGGTGTGGACTTTCTCCATCTGCAAAGGGAAAAATTGAAATCTTTCTTTCTTTCTCAGAAGGAATCTATAACCTGCAAGCGATGGCCATTCCCGTATATGAGAATTTGGGTTGTTTTGGGTTGCCAACTCCAGGCGAGGACGTTTCTGAAGATTTTGAGAGTGGAACCTCAGGAGGGCAGGGTTTGGGGAGTAGAGAGACCTCAGCAGGGTATAAGGCCATGGAGCATCCTCAAAAAAACTGACTGTCTGGAGATCAGTTGTAATTCCAGGGGATATCCAGGCCCCACCTGGAGGTTGGCAACCCCAGGGTAGTTGCTGGGAATTATATATTCCAAGAGCCTGAAAAACTCTGAAATGGGTCCTTCTCGCTGTCCCTTTAATAGCAGTTCGATCGACGGCAACAATTATTTAGCTCCATGCCATGAAAAGTCTCAACTGTCCCTTTCTGCCTATTAAACTTATTTCAAAAGACAACATTTTTGCAAAATGTGAACATCCCAAAAAATCAGAAAAGGTCTCATACGCAGCCTTTTGGTTGCTGCAAAAAACCTAATTGCATCCAAATGGAAATCTCCTAATGCTCCAAATTGCAACAACTGGTTTAATAAAATCTGGGCACACTACATTATGGAGAAGATCACTGACCGATTGCAACAATCTGAAATATATCCTAGACAGTCAAGTTTTAATGAGAAATGGCTCCCATTCTTGAAATATATCCTAAAAACAGAATGCCAACCATACAATCCAATCTATCTCGCTCTTTTACACTCATAAAGCACGCTTTGTATAAGCGATGCCTCTATAATTTATTCACCTTACTGACTAGCTATGATTTCTTGCATCGACTCTTAGACACCACACAAATTAGTTAAAAGCATATTATATACACTTATCACGCTGAGAGTCTAGTTCAAAGTTTGGTAAAAAGTATCTGTTGATCTTATATTTTATAACACATCTAGAAGGGTACAATGTGTTTAGTGATGTGTTTAGTGATTTTGATATTATGATTCGTTCTTGATGTATATCATTATATCTATCTATGTTCCTTTCTATATTGGTGAAAAACAATAAAAAATAAATTTGGGGGGGGGGGAGACAACATTTTTTTCCCTGGCCAGCCGGCAACCTTCCTCTAAACTGCACACCAAGTTGGCCACTGCAACTCCAAACAGAGGATTTAATGCAGGACCTTCGTGCAACTGAGCTATAGTTCTCTGATGCAGGGAAAGGGCAACTAAAACGATTAAAGGGATGGAACGCCTTCCCTGTGAAGAAAGTTGAAAGAGGTGAGGGCTCTTTAGTTTGAGACACAACGATTGAGGGGTGACATGATAAAAGTTTACAAAATTATGCTTTGGGTAGAAAAGGTAGAGAAAGAGGTACTTTTCTCCCTTTCTCACAATACAAGAACTTGTGGGCAGGCCATGAAATTAACGAACAGATAAAAGGAAGTACTTCTTAACCAAAGAGTAATGAACACGTGGAATTCACTGCTGCTGGTGGTGGTGGTGGTGGTGGTGGCGGCCAGTGTTCCCTCTAAGCTGAGTTAGTGTGAACTGTCTCACATTTTTTTAGCCTCCGGCTCACACATTTTTGTCTTAGCTCAGGAAGGATGGCTACAGAGCAAACTAATTTATGCAGTAGCCAAATTGCTCGCTCACAATTTTAATGCCAGTAGCTCACAAAGTAGAATTTCTGCTCACAAGACTCAACAGCTTAGAGGGAACATTGGTGGCGGCTACAAGCACAGACAGCTTCAAGAGGGAATTGGATAAGCATTTGGAGCATAAGTCCATGAGTGGCTGTTAGCCACAAGGTATAGATGGAACACTCTGTCTGGGGTCGTGAATGCTCTGTGTTCTTGGTGCTCGGGGGGCAAGAGTGGTAGGGCTTCTGTCCCCGCTGCAATGCTCCCTCTAAGCTGTGGAGTCTGGTGAGCAAAAATTCTACTTTGTAAGCTACCGGCATTCAAGTTGTGAGCGAGCGATTCGGCTCCTGCATATATTAGTTTGCTCTGGAGCCATCCTTCCTGAGCTAAGACAAAAAATGTGTGAGCCGGAGGCTAAAAAACTGTGAACTAGCTCACACTAACTCAGCTTAGAGGGAACACT
>NW_015160244.1:150763-156733 GCF_001447785.1 Gekko japonicus
TTTAATGCCAGTAGCTCACAAAGTAGAATTTCTGCTCACAACACTCGACAGCTTAGAGGGAACATTGGTGGCGGCTACAAGCACAGACAGCTTCAAGAGGGAATTGGATAAGCATTTGGAGCATAAGTCCATGAGTGGCTGTTAGCCACAAGGTATAGATGGAACACTCTGTCTGGGGTCGTGAATGCTCTGTGTTCTTGGTGCTCGGGGGGCAAGAGTGGGAGGGCTTCTGGCCCCGCTGCAATGCTCCCTCTAAGCTGTGGAGTCTGGTGAGCAAAAATTCTACTTTGTAAGCTACCGGCATTCAAGTTGTGAGCGAGCGATTCGGCTCCTGCATATATTAGTTTGCTCTGAAGCCATCCTTCCTGAGCTAAGACAAAAATGTGTGAGCTGGAGGCTAAAAAACTGTGAACTAGCTCACACCAACTCAGCTTAGAGGGAACACTGCCCCGCTGGTGGACCTCCTGATGGCACCTGGGTTTTGGCCACTGTGTGACACACAGTCTTGGACTGGATGGGCCACTGGTCTGATCCAACATGGCTTCTCTTGTGTTCTTAGGTAGAGGATTCTGAGACGGTTTCTTGGTCCACACGCAGTAAAAAAGTCCAACTGCAGTCCTTACCAGCATGTACGGTATTAAACAGAGCTGGTTACGCGTCTAAATTGCACTGCAAAGTCCCTAAAGACTCTCACCATACAGATGCCCAGGTCAGAACGTCCACTGAGAACCACATCCAGTGGGGACTTTCCGTTTAAAACCAGAAGGTCAGGCTGTGAGTCACCCAAGTCTCTTTTCACGATCTCTGCCTGCACTACGTTGACTCCCCCCTCACCGGCTTTGCCTTCCCTCCCACCTTCCCACAAGTGCTGGGAGCCAGTGTTCCCTCTAAGCTGAGTTAGTGTGAGCCAGCTCACAGTTTTTTAGCCTCCGGCTCACACATTTTTGCCTTAGCTCAGGAAGGGATGGCTCCGGAGCAAACTAATTTATGCAGGATCCAAATCACCTGCTCACAACTTTAATGCCAGTAGCCCACAAAGCAGAATTTTTGCTCACAGGACTCCACAGCTTAGAGGGAGCATTGCCAGGAGCTGATATCTTTCCCCCCTCCCTGCCTTCCTTTGCCCAATAAACCTTCATCTAGTTCTCTCCCCACCCCTTGCTTCTTTCTTCCCCAAAACAAGCCCTGCAGGATGATGCAATTGCCTCTTCGACAGGGCTACTCCATCAGAGAGCAATTAAGAAAACCATTTGGCAGTTCCAGACTCAAGAAATTGCCGAGACTTAGAAAGTAATTCCATAATTGCTTCTGCGCGCCATCCGACAGTACGAAGCAAAGCGGTTTTTCTTTGCTGCTAATGGTAATTAAAAGTTTGCTTGTTTAAGAACATCCGTGGCAATGGTCTGTTCGTCGTGTGGGGCTTGTCGCTCAGTAGTAGAACACGTGCGTTGCATGTCAGACGGTCCCGTGTTCAATCCCTGGCACCTCCAAAGGCAGGGATCTCACATCACAGCCTTGGGAAAGGCACTATCCTGCAGGGCTGCTGCCAGTCAGACTGGCGATACCAAGGAAGGTGGACCAACAGTCTGACTCAGCGCGCAGCAGCTTTATATGTTCAGCATTACCTGGACTGAACTTAAGGGCCAGAGAATAAACTGGTGATCTGCTACCCCCATCTTGTAAAACTTCCCTAAGTAGGAGCTGGAGGGTGGGTTGGATCAGGACTATGGCAATAGGAGAAGAAGGAGTCAACCTTCCATCTGCTCCTTTTCCCTCAGCAAGTTAGCCCCCTGGAGAGTTATTTAGTTATATAGTAAGGCTATTGATGTACCCACCCACCCCTTTTCTCCTGATACAGACAGGACCCATGGTGGGTGGCAACAATAGAAATGACAGAAAAAATAATCACGTGTTGCAATAATCCTCTTGTGGTGCACACCCAGGTGACATCTAGGTTAGACTACTGCAATGCACTCTACATGGGACTGCCCCTGAAGACTGTCCAGAAGCTATAGTTGGTACAGCAAGCTGCGGCCAGAGTGTTGACCGGAGTAGGTCATAGGAACCGTATCACTCCAGTCTCATTCCATCTACACTGGCTTGCAGTTTGCTTCCGGCCTCAGTTCAAGGTGCTGGTATTGACCTTTAAAGCCTTGTACAGCCGGGGGCCAACATAACTTACGGACTGCCTCCTCCCATTCAAACCCAGCCTTTCTGCCACAGCACCTCACCTTACACTGAGTGAGGACGATGTACCCCGAGTTCTTGTAATGTTTTTTCTTCTCGAGGTACTTGTGGTTGATGCAGGCCCATTTGACCTGCCGAGAAAAATGAAACTCTGGGTAACCAATAAAGACAAGAAGAAAAGGTGTGATATTAATGAACACAGAAGCGCTGGTTTCGATGCCCTCACTCTTCTCCTAACCAACTCCCCTGAGTTGAGAAGGGTCTCTTTTCATTTCTACTACTGTTAGCCAAATCTAAAGATGCCTTGGGCAGGGGGCTGATCAACAAGTGTTCAAAATAGGGTTGCCAGCTCCCTCGTAGGAGCGAGGGAACCCCCGCTTTCATAGGCTCTTGCCTGCCACTGGCTAGCTGGCCGGCAGGGGGAAATCCCGCCCCCAACTGACCTTTTCAGGCCTACTTCCAGTTTCGGGCCTACTTCCGGCTTTGGGCCTACTTCTGGTTGCGGGTGCTGCTCTGGTTTCGGGGCAAAACTCTATGGTCTGAAGCCAAATCTACCATATTTTGCCCAAAAACCAGAGTGTCGCCCCTGACCGGAAGTAGACCCAAAACCGGAAGTAGGCCTGAAAATGCCCAACATCACTTTCTGTCTCCCAGAAGGACGTCGGGAGACCCCAACATCACTTTCTGTCTCCCAGAAGGACATTGGGAAAACCCCGCTGGCCAGGTAGGTCGACTTGGCAACCCTAATCCAAAACATACCATTTCCCCCCGCAGCCAGTTTCTGAAAAAAATAACCGGAGTTGCAGGTATGAAGTAGAACAGAAGTCCCCAGTGTGGTGCACATGGGTGTCATGGAGCCCATGAACACCTTTCCTGGTGCTCGCTAAGTGTTTTTTACAAGTGGGTGGGGCTTTTGCCCAGCGAGTATTCTGATTGGGTGAGCAGAGTTTTAAAAACGTCGCTTTGGTAGCAGCGGCCACCACAGCCCAAGGATCGTCACTGTGTGACTGAAGGTCAGCTGAGGCAGCCATTTCGTGGCTGGTTCCGTCTCCTCAGGCAGCCATTTTGTAGCAGCCATTTTGTGGCTGCGCCCCCCTCACTGTCAGAATATCAAAGGTGCCCTCAGGCTCAAAAAGGGTGGGAGCCCCTAAAGTAGAATCTCTCTCTCTATCCCACCCTCGGAGAAACCTCAGGATGACTCATGCGGTTCTCCCTCCATTTTATCCAACTGTTGTTTATCCAGAAGCCAGGGGTGCATCACACGGATTGTCTAGTGCCACCTAATGTCACCCTGCTGCAATGCCCACAGCTGTTTCTCTTTCTGGTGCCCGGATTCCCCTCCCCGTGCGTCCCCTCTTCCCTCTTCATTACCTCATCTCCTGTGGAAGCCTGGAGCATCTCCTGGAAGGTGGTGCTGAATTCGCCGATATAGTCATGCTTTCCACTGGAGTCGTGATCGTAAATGATACACTGGAAACAGGAAAGCGAGAATGAGACATGGGGGGAGAAATGCCCCCAGCTGGAGACGGGTGCCTGGTTCATTCGCCTCCCCCAGCCACCCAAAATCAAATTAATAAAGAACCACAGGCGCAACTGGACCAATCTCAGCTGAAATCAATGGGTGTGCATCCTTTACACTGTGACCTTCCTTCTTCTCCCATACGTTCCTGCGCAGGAATTTAAGGTCACAGGGAAAAGCCCTCTGGACTGCCACATCGACCAAAGAATCTCGTCTGGTGGGTACACGAAAGAGGGCCTTTTTGGTGGTGGCAGCCCCACAATAACGGAACACCCTTTGCATCCAGCCTCCAGAATTTCAATCTTTAGGAGGCAGCTGAAGACGTTTTTTTTAAAAGTGCATTTGATTAAAGCAGTCCTAAATTGTGCTTTTAAATTTTGGTTTTATGTACGTTTATGTACTCTCATTGGGCCTTTTCAGTGGCGGCTCCATGCTGGTGGAATGAGGGCCCTGGCGGGATCTTTTACAGTTCCGCAGGGCCTGCAAGACGGAGCTCTTCCAACAGGCTTTCAATTAAGGAGCCGCCCCCACTATTACCACCGACAATCTTAATTCTAGAGCCCTGGCCCTTGGCTTTGACCTCTAGCCTGTGCCGCCACTCGCATTAGGAAGAGCACTGAGCAGAAGAATTGCTTAGACCTTGCAGGCACTCCTCAGGACGCCATCTTCCGCAATCAATGAAATATCACCAGCACTTGATGATTTATTTATCATTGAATTGTTTTAGATGATTTTATGTGGATTTTAATTGTTATTTATGTACTAACTAATGTAACCCACCCTGAGCCTGCTTTTGCACGGAGGGCAGAGTATAAATTAAAATAAAATAATAATAATCTGTATTGCAGATGGGATATCGCAGCTGAGCCAGCCCCAGATTGGCTAAAGCCCCTTGAGAATTCAGAGCAGAGGCGAGATTTGAGTTTTGTGGTTCGTGGTTTGTGGCCGTCTCCCAGCCCTTCTGCTGGAGCCTGGCTTGATAACAGGGCCTTTTTCCTGCAGCCCCAAACGCACTTTCAGAGAAAAGGCACTTCCACCACAGGATGTCAGATGACACTTGGGCAACCAGCTGCCTTGGCTGCCTCCTCTTTCAGAAATCCTCAGAGACTTGGGGGTCTCAGGTATCAGCCCCCCAGCCCAATATATGCCCCAACCAATGCTCCCTCTAAGCTGTGGAGTCTGGTGAGCAAAAATTCTACTTTGTGAGCTGCTGTCATTAAAGTCGTGAGCGAGCGATTTGGCTACTGTGTCATGGGCATGGATGAGGATTAGCTGACAGAGCCTGCAGAAACCACAGCTGGCCCCTCTGAAGCAGCAGAGGAGGATAGCTGGGCAAGTGCCTGTAACAGCAGTCTTCACACCTGGCCCAGATAAGAAGGAAGAACTGCACGCTGAAAGTCCTCCTGACTCACCCCCACCTGTGACTCATTTAAGGGAGCGACTACGGCAAAATTTAGCAAGCAGACGAAGAGAGGCCGGGCTACAAGGGAGACGCTCAGCCAGCCCAGAGTTCTAACAGGAGCCTGGCCGACCGTGCAGCTGGCTAACTGGTAGCAGCATTTACCTCCACACTCTGGGCAGTACTCTTCGTGGAAGGAACAAGTCAGCTTTGTACTGCTAGCATCCACTCCGGCTCGGCTCTTGCACCTAGACCTTCGGACCCCCTGGCTTTGGACTTGGCTCTGTGTTCCTGGCTCCTGACCCCGGCTTGGCTGTAGACTACGTTTCTGGTTAGTGACTTGGACTTGGGTCTGCGTTTTTGGCTCCTGACCCTGGCTTGGGCTTTTCGGACTTTGCACTGTCTTCTTGGCTACTGACCTTGGCTTGTTCCGGACTCCCTTTGCCTGGCACCCCAGCCTGTGACATACTGCATAAACTAGTTTACTCTGGAGCCATCCTCCCCGAGCTGAGACAAAAATGGGTGAGCCGGAGGCTAAAAAACTGTGAACTAGCTCACACTAACTCCGCTTAGAGGGAACGCTGGCCCCAGTCCTTTTCCCCCTGGGTCCTCTTCCCGCAAGAGTCACAAGCCCCGAGCTCACCCTAATGGTCTTGTCCGGGTCACAGCTGCACAGAGACTGCAGGGAGACACGGAAGGGCTCCCACTGGGGACTCAGGTTGTTCTTCACCACCTGGCACAGAACGGGAAGAGAAACGGCACACAAAATGGGACTGATCCAGAGGACGGGGTGGCCGCCTTGCACCAAGGGTTGCCAGCTCCGGGTTGGGAAATTCCTGGATATTTTGGGGGTGGAGCCTGAGGA